>NC_052138.2:20921626-21231492 GCF_016086655.4 Lepeophtheirus salmonis | reverse complement strand
ATTGCAGATCAACATCCTTTACAAAAAAAGAAGCTTTTGTCAGGAGAATTAGTGACTTTGCTAGTCAGTGATTTAAAAACAAATACCCTTATTTAAATCACCAATAAGTAGGATTTCATTTTCAATAGTTTATATTTTCTTCTTAAATATCTACTTCAGTGACAATATTGATTTGCTTTTAATTAGCATTAATGGTCACTTATTGATGACAAATGTTAAGCAGCATAAATGAACCAGAAATGACACAATATTAAAAGTTCAATTGCACAAAAGTTTCATAATTTTTTTTGTATACCTACAAGATGTCATGAAAAGTAATTTGAACTCTAACTTTATAAAGAAGGACAAGTCGTAGAAAATTATTAATATTAATAACTTTTATATAAAGATATATTAAATATAAGACTAAAAGAAATATTTTCACTCAATTTAGCCCCAATTGCCCTCCAATCTTTTCTGGAAGTCCCTGAAGACAGCCTTTAGACTGGGCTCCATTGCACATTGATCATTGATGTTTTCCATTTACAGCCAGAGACCATGGATCCAGAGGATTCAGGATCCGTGCGATAGGTGGGGGGGGGGGTAACAACAACTGTGTATCCGTTTCTTTTCTTTTTTTAATGGTCTATTAAGGCATATTGTCATGTTAGACCTTCTGAGCCCACTTTTGAGATTTTAGCTGGAGAAACATCTTCCTGCAAGACCCTTCACCTGTCTTTTATGGCTCAGGACCTTGTCATGCTGAACCCTTAATTGATGCTATCATCATGGGATTTTATAATTTTCAGTGGAGTGACCTTTAAAGTCTCCTTTACAACTATGGGGTCCAATTTAGGCCAGAGTAAAGGATATTTAGTTATGCTTTACTCGGATTCCATCCTCTTTTGGTAAAGGTCGCAGTGGTTGTTCATATTTGCAATCTCTGAAGGAGTAGTTGTTCCAGCGTGAAGACATGTTTCAATACGGATTAATTTTTCACATACTTTAGACATCTTTGATGTTAAAAATTTTTTTAGTTATAAAATGTTTGTTTATATATCTCATCTTTAATTAATTTTATTTAAGTTTTCAGAAGGAAAGTCACTTAAACATAGCAATAATTCTTTTCGCGTGTGTACATTTTCTTTTGTTATACACAGTATATGTAGTAATTTTTAAATTTCTAGTGTGTCTTAAATTAAGTAAAAGTAAACATTATACATATATTTATAAATCTAATCTGATTAACAGAATCATGTATTAACATATAACTGTACATGATTTCCAGATTGGAATGATTTTATGAAATTATAAATTCTTAAGCTCATATTAGGGATACGTTCTGAGGTATGTATTAAGTCATAAATGTATGAGAGACGATATAAAAGATGAAGAAAAAAAATTCAATTATCACAAGTTCAACAAAAAGGTCGTATCTTAAAAAAAATTAGAGGATTTTTTTTTTTCGAAAGAAGATTACTCCTCTTTAGTATCTTTATAAACATAATCTAAATGTATACATATGAAAGCTAAGATCGAAGGGATTTTTTTTCTTAGAAATGATATTATTGGTTCAATTCAAGATATACTATTTGTGACGTCATTGTTCCACCATTATATATTTTTTTTATCATGACATCACTAAGCAGTAAGCATCAAATTTGATTTGAAAAATACTCCAATTTCTAACGAATGACTTAGTTTAATTAACACAAATTCACACTCAAAGATATATATATGTATATCATTGATATAGTTATATTATTTATATAATTTTTGGGGAGGTAATTCCCAGTGTAAATTACTTTAGGCAAGTCATTTCATTCATTTTAATTCACTAATAAAAACAAACAAGTTGCTAAACTAATTTATTAATAACTTAATTCAATAACTACTCGTCATAATTTTTTCGTTTTTATTTATAGAAGTGAAAGAAAATATGCAAAATAATAAAAAATGTATATCATTCTGATTTTCATAAAAGTTTTAGAAAAATTGTTTTTAAATAATAAATTGAGGTAAGTGTAAAATCTTTTGAAAATATTTATATATTTTCCACAAAAAATGGGTAGATATAAGAGAAAGTAATATTGATAGATGGGACTATAAATTTTTAGTACTCAGGTCCGCGCACATAGATGTTTCTCTTTACCTTCATTGTACTGGATAATCTTGATACTTAGATACTAAATTGTATAAAAAGTTTTATTCAAAAATGGTTATATATCTTTTTTTTGGCATTCAATGGTGTGTTTTATTTATACTTTTCCCCCAAAAATTACACAGAATGATCAAAAAAAGCATTTTTGAAAAAATTTAAGGCGATGAGGGTATAAGATATAATTAGATCCCTAAAAAAAGTTATTTTAGAGCTTCTCACATCTTACAGTATGGGCAAAAATACGAAAACATATCAAAATTCAGAAAAATATATTTATGAATAGGTTTATTATAACAATATAGTGTTGATCTTGTAAAATAATATATGTATATTTATAAAATTGAGAACTTTTTTTATTCATTAAATTCATCTTTTTAAACTATAAATATGTATTTAAAAAACAAATTTTAACTATTTTTAAAGTATAATACATATATTTGAACAGATGTACATTACATTCAAAATGTTAGTCTTTGTCCCAATCAATGAATTGATTTCTTTTTATCCTAACCTTTCAACAAATGAAATACAAAAAAAAAAAAAAACTCAGCTAGACAATCAATCAAATAATATATTTGTTGTACCATTGACAAATGATTATTTTCTCTAAAAAAATAAAGAAACAAACTCATCAAAGATGATTGTCTCTATAGAAGTGCAAAAGTGGCCCAGTTTTACGTGAAACTAAATAATATTTCCACTTTATTCAATCTGTAGAATGTATACTGTGGAAATAATACTTTTATTAAAAAGTATTCTGATACTAAGGATACACCGATCTATCAGCAAATAATTGTTAATCGACTACTTGTCAATTAATCGGTAAATGTTGCAAAATAAGTTGTACAAGTAAAAATATTAATCAGTTTACCAACAATAGAAAACATTAGACTGTACCGCAGTGAATTTGGTATCGACGGATATTTTTTATATTGCATTTTATTCCTTTAAACAAGAAATAACCATCAAATTTCCAAAATAAATGGTTCGTCATGGACGCGTTTTTATTTGAAAATCTATAATATGTCAAAAAAAAAATGAAACTTTGATGTTGTTTCATTAAAATTAACAAATTGAATATTGTTTACAGTATATTTTTTTTGGTAAGTATGATAGATTAATTATATATTTTACAACAATATTTTAATAATCTTGCCTCATGGTATGAGTTTTTTTTTCCCAAAAATGCGGCCAATAAATAAATATTCTCTTTTGGTACCGCGTATTACGCGCATTTATTTGAATGTTTCTCTTCATTTTTACTACTCAAATCTCGTTTTTTATACCAAGTTTATAATATATTAGTATCAAATATACTGTTATTGTTCATTTATGCCAAATAAGACAACTTATTTATCATTTTATAATTTAGACTACGACAACTGTATATCAAACTCTTAAAAAAATACGACCTTTCATTTATTATTCCTTAATTTCTAGAGTTGATTTGTATTTTTACACTCTATAAGCTAGATATGTTTCATTTATTATGAATATTCAATATTTTTTTTATGAGCTTGCAAAAAGAAACTATGAATGAATAATTGCTTCTAGATATTTTTAGAAATGCTGTGGGCTACTTTGAGAACGTTATGTAGGACCTCTAAATAAGTACGATACTGCATCTATGATGGGAGACGTTCTTCCACTTGCTACAATGAAACGAACAAATGACAATCGGCCGAGTTCCTTATCCATGCATCCCTACTTGATACTCCTACCACCTAAAACAAGAATGCAGTCTTAACATACTGTTTTTGTACAAAGAAAAGTCAAATATTGCTAAAGTCATAAAAATGATTGACATAAGTCAAGTTTTTATGATTTATGATTAAATATAACGCAAGAAGTCATTGTCGACAGAGGAACCTACAAAAATACATAGAAAGAAGAACATTCATTCCTTTGTCGTCTCTATTTTGATTTGCTACACACCAATAAAAAAATATGTTGTATTCTTTTTTTGCTGATGTCATTAAAATAAACCATCAAAAACTGCATTTACAAAGAGATTTTTTAACTTTTTTTATTTCTCCAATAAAAATCTTTTTTTATAATAATTTATTGTTATACATTTTTTTCTTGTCCTCATTTTTAATTGAGGTTTATTTATTATTATTTTTTTCTTCAAATTCCACCTCGTTTATAATTGTGTACCATTACTTGAACAAACATCAACAGAGCCAGAGAGGGGGGGGGGAAATGCCGATATACAATTTCATTAATCATTTATTTCTTCGAAAATGTTTTTCTTACGCGAAATAAAAATACAATTTTTAATGCGTTCCTGAACAAAAAAAACCTTAGAAATTGGAGGAATCATTAATTTTGCGGATGTCTTTGAAATATATATTTATATATTAGTCATATTATATTTCAATTATCAATGGTTGATTTAATAACATAGGTTGTCGTGTTTGGGTGTTTGTAGTTTCTAAAAGGAGCATTATATAAACGTATGTTGTTAATACATATTATCCAATAGAAACAGATGTAATGATAAATTCAAAATATGGAATATTGAATTGACGTTATAAACAGATACACACGAATTCAATCAAATAATTTTTTTCAAGGACAGGAAATATATAAAATATTCCTGATATTACCTCCGAAATGAATATCTTTATGCTTATATCTAACATATAAAGAGAAAGAAAAAAAAACACAATTGGATAGACAATCATTAAGATTTGTATCAATTGAGCTTAACTCATGAGAGTCAAAGTCTCTGATTGAGTGAATGAATGGAAAAAAAATTATGACTATGAAGTCTCCGGAAATCCTTTTTTAGTATAAATAAATATCAGAGTTTTTTTTTATGTATGTACCGTCCATCTACATTCAAATACCATTAATTCACGCAAACAAGCTTTGTGTCTCAACATTTTTTAGTGTTAATAAATTGTCATTTACGATTTTTCTTCTAATTTTTTTACATGGAGTTATGACTTTAGATTGAATGTAGAATATGTAGCATCAATAATCAAAACAAATAAGTGCACTCGTCCTACTAAAGAACGTATGAAAAGTTACAAAAGTGACGAAAAGAGTTGTAAATTGTAAGCATTTTTGTTGAGTAAAAAAATAAATAATAACATGGTAACGCTGACAATTTGAATAATGTTTGTGAGGAGAGCAGCCTAGCTGTCATAAGATTTTCCTAGATTATCTACATGCAGTTATGGAAAAAAAGGAACACACAAAAAATCCTATTCAATATCTAGCAGTAAGGACATTGGAAGGAATTAAGGCCGGTTCACTGATGGACGCACGTCTCTAAAAAAAACCGCTTCGAAATGTCAGTCCGTGCTTTTCTTTATGGGCAAAATCTTCCAACCTATCAAATAAGTAATAGGGAAAATACGTCTTACTGATGAAGGAGGTATTTCGCGATTGGCTAGAAAGACGCGTTTATTCTACGGGAAACACTTAACTAATCATAAAATGAATTGTTGAAGTTCGAATAAACCTCAAAATTTGTTTGATATTCATTAATAAATAAACGATTTCGCACGAGTGATATAAATAATAACAATCTGTGATGATAAAAGACAAGTTTCAACTACAGGATTGGAGAAAAGAATCTCTTTGATTTTTTGGATCTAGAGGATTCTTTGTTGGCTTAGTCCTTCATATGATATCTGCAAATGTGGTTGGGTTCATGATTAGATTTTTGAAACAAACAAAGAGGCATTGTATTCTCCTTTGAGTTGTTTTTATAATTTGATAGTTATAACACTTAAAGCAAATGATTCTACCTATAATTTTAATTTTTATATTTATTTTAGAAACTCCTGTCATTGATTTTATATTGATCAAATTATCAATTCAATTAATATAATAATTATTTAGTAATATCTCGATATATTAATTTTCTGTTGGCAACAAGAAAATTATAGAAAACTTGCTACTTTAAATTTTAGAATTTTTCCTGTTATAACTTATGAGGTTACGAATGGATAAAAAACTTAACATGATTACCAACAACAAACAAAATCGCATGTTAAAAAATACTAAGAATTTACAACTCTAGTAATAAATATGCAGGAGCTTTAAAAAAGATTTTTACAAAAATGTCTTTATGAATAAATATTATGAACTTTCAGTCATTAGACTCGTACACCCAAAAGAATGGAAGAATTTCTCTTCTTATCTGAATGGTATTTTTGGCAATGACTTTTTTATCTTTTCCTTTAAAATAGGAAAAAATATTTACATAAGATTTCCTTTTTGTCGGGGAAATCATTGAGAAGATAGTTAAATGGGCTCCACCCTCTTGATTAGGTACACTTTTGATCAGTTATTGAAAGTAAAATATATATAAAAGTAAATACCTTATTCAACAACCTTTGGCTAAAAAAGGTAAAATATTAATTTGATAAATTTTTCGGCTAAATCAATGGATAAGAAAACAATCATAAGATAAATATTTTTCTATGCAAAAAATTGTCATTAATTTATTCTTTAAATATATTATTATTATTACGTTTTGTCATTATAAAATTCCCTTTGCATTTTATTGTTGACAAATTTTTCTAAACCAACAATGTACAGCATCGAAAAACATTCAAATATTCGTCTAATGCATAAATGCATTTTTGTGGAAATTTCTTTTTTTTTTTGTACTTAGACATTTACACGGTACGTAAAAAAATTGTACTGTGCCAATTAGATCTCCATAGAGAGATTATTCCTTGCAATCCATGTTGGTTTATCGAAAAGAAATTGTTTAAAAATATATTAGCTTTCATTAGCTTTATTATAAGTTCGAATACGTCTGCAAACAACAAAAATAGAGGGGAAAAGGCAATGATTGCTGATCTTCTCTGAGCCCATCACTCTGTAAAAGAGGTGGCAGACATTAATCATTTTTCTTTTAAGCTTGTGTCTAAGGTCAGGAAGCTCATTAACAGAAGTAAGAGCTTTCCAAGGAAAACATGAAGTAGAGGACACAACAAAATTATTACTGAAGTCTTCTTGACCCTTGTTGCCTCTGAAATTGAAACCAATGATTATACCGCAAAGTGATAAAAAAAGTTGATAAGCCCTTGTTTGATACCAACTACTCTATAGGAGATTAATGTTGGCAACAAGAATTTATACTAATAAGTCGAAAAACGAGGATAAGAGTATGAACTGCATATTCTGTAGCGAGAAAATAGAAACGCCAGTACATATTTTCTACGAGTGTAATAAATTAAATCCTTTGGTATGGATTTGTCAAGTAAAATTAAAAAAGAAACTACAAGTCTCGACGTCAGAAACTGATTGGATAGTGGCCACCGATCAAAATCTTTCCAGGGCTTTTAAGGTGGAGGCCATCATGACTAAAGTGCAAATTATAATATATTCTTCCAGGTGTAACAAAAAACCTATACCAACTAATTTGTAAGGTGTAATAGATAAATAAATCGACGTTTTAGCTATTTTTTCCGACAATGGTCGTTAATTCGGACTTTTGGGTACTAGTATGGAAGAATTTTTTTTTTTTGTTTCGTTTTTCTTATTATTGTTTTTTCATTAACTCATATCTGTTATGTGTAAGGAGTGTGTTATATTCAGTTAGAATGTTTGTTTGCCAGAATTGTAAATAAAGGTGTGCATGTTGGGTTTTAAAAATATGTTGGCAACAAGACTCCGCACCTTGCTATCAGGCCAAATCAACTCTACCTTGGTGCAAGGAAAACTTCACCGATGTTTGCCCTCAAAAATGGTGGTCCCTCATCATGGAACTTCTCACCACTGGAGTATGGGGCTTCGTGGACAACAAAGCCTGCAATGTTTATTCCCTGAAAACCTCCGTTGAGAAGGAGTGGTCGGATCTATCTAATGACTATGTCATCAAGGTATGCAAAGTCCCCCACTGCAATGTAGATTCCCTTAAGGCCTCTGTTGAGAAAGAGTTGTCTGATATATGTACATATACTATGACTATCAAAATGTACAAGGTATTTGCTCACCGACTGTATGTCGAGATGGAAGCAGGAGGAGGATATTTCGGTCAATAATTGTTGATATTACAAGGTATAAATATAATGAAAAAATACTTTTGATGCTATGTACATGTTGTTATTGATGAGGTTGATTTAAGTCTTGCTATCAAAAACAGTACAGTTTGCTCACCCACTCTGCACAACCCCTTATCTAAACATTTATGAATACAAATTGAAAATACATTTTTTCTAGATACTTAAAGTATTTATATAACAAACCATTAACAAATAATATTTATTGTAGAGGACATTTTTTAATGTTATTTTGATGTTATATTTTCATTATATTGTTATTAGAAATGTTTTGTTATTTTTTTTTTTTCTTTCAATAAACACTTGGCTGAATAAACAAATAACTATAATTTTTGTAGAGTTTTGTATCGAAAGCGCTGAATGAATTTGATACACATTTGAGCGGTCAGAACTCCACATATTACCTACCCATACGCATAAAAGAGAAAATATAATAGTTAATTATATATATTAAGTTGTTTTGTTAAAGGACTTTTTGAATTTGTTTTTATCTGATGACCTCCAGGTCGAACTTAATAACTGGTTACCTTCATGTACACACATCACTTTATTTCCTCCCCTCCTAATTCATTACAAAAAGAAGTTTTGTTTGAGAAATATATGCTTATTTTTTTGGTAGTGATGGTGTGTTTGTAAAGGAAACAAATATGGTTCAATGGTTGAACCACCCATCCTTATGGCTATCATCATCACAATAATATATGAACGCATACAAATTAAAAGATTTTTTATGAATTAATGAACCGGTACTTTTTTCAAGCAAAAAGGGAGGTTTTCTTATATTTTTTAAACACACCATTACGTAATTATTTTTGAATGAAGATGAAATGACACACAGAGGGTAGTTTATTTACGCGAACCTGGATTTAAGACATGAATTTCTTTCTTCAAATAGTTTGCTAGGAAATTTCTACTAAAGGCAAGAAATAACATATGAAAACATTCAAGACAAGCTTTGATAGTCCCAAATGCCTGATAGTGGTAGCAGGGACATCTCGAAGGGTTGACCTGGAGGGGCTGAACCCCCCACACACACACAAACAAAATGAAGGAATTTTGATTTTACTAGAAAATTTAATAATTGATTTTTTTTTTCAAAAACTTCAATATTTGATATTGAAATAAATTTTTCAAATGTTTATCCATTTTCAGTAAATAACTAGTGATTTTAGAAAAAAAAATTCCAAAAAGTTAATATTTGGAATTCTTATTAAAGTTTTTTTAATTTTTAGTTCAATTTTCAATTTTCTTTTGAATAAATTAAATTTTAAATAAATAACTTTTGATTATTGAAATTTTTCTTCAAAAATTTAGTTTCCTGAGAACACCTTTAGATTTTTTCTAATAAATTTAAATTATTTTTTTTGCAAATAACTATGCATTTTTTAAATTTTGCACCAAAAATTTTAAGATATTAAATTTAATTTTTTTATAATTCCAAAAACTCCAAAAAAAGGAAATATGTATATATATAATTCTGCAGACGCCCCTGGGTAGTTTCAACTTGTTGAGAAGGGTACATAAAAATGGAACGAAAAGGATGTTTTTTATATCAATATAATATGAAATATGTGTTTGATAAAATGTTCATTAAAATTTCACGTTTCAGTGGTGTAACTTTACTATTTTATAGCTGAAATAGAATGGGAATTATAAATTTTTACCACACCACACTCACTGACCTGCTGGAGTTTCTCATTGATTCATGTGACTCAAAATGGATGCCAGCAAGGAAGCTGGATGTCTCCCCCTCCTCCCCCTCCCCCCACCCCAGACACACAATGAAAGAATTTTTGTCTTTTCCAAGAAAAGATTATTGAAAATAAGGTCCTTTGATCAAATCCTTGGGAGAAGCAAAAAAAAATTTTGATCCTTGAAAATACATTTTGCATCTAATTCACAGCACATTTCTTTACAAAATACTAAATCATTAGCAAAATCCATGATTTCCTTACCCATTGTGCGACATCTTTATAAATAATTATCAATCCAAGAATTTAAATATCGGGTATCATCAGAAAGCATTTTAATTACGTTTGGTCACGTTTACAAGATTGCAATCAAATATAAGCAATCTCTCACATATTCTAAGAATATAAGACTCTGGAAGGCAACACTGGGAGTTTTGGGGAAGAGAAGGTTCAAAGAAAACTTGATCCAAATGAGCTTATATACGGCTTCGAAGGAACCAGTAAAAAGCCCTTTTTGGCATGGAAGGTTATGCATATGTAAACTCAAAAACAAATCTCTGCGTTGTGCTTCAACAATGTGTATTCCCCAAAAAAATTAACCAAAGTAGCTCTCAATGAGCTAAAATTAACTTTGTTATTGTTTTCAATATCTTTATAGAAAAATTTCCTTATTATTATTTTTACGAAATCTAAAATAGCTTCTTCATAAATTGACAAACAATACATATGTATGTATATATTCATGATCCTGTTATTTACTTTACCTATATTGCGACATAAAAACAACAAAAAATATCCTAATAAATATAATTTATACCCCAATTTTAATCTGTCAAACTACTCTTTAATCTGACAGTAGTCCAATGAGGTTGTTTCCACATCTCAATTTACAAAAGATGAAGAAACTTATTTTCGATATGTTTTTATTCATATTTGTTTATGTAAATACTTGAATCATTATTTTTATGAAGTTTTCAATTTTGTGGGCAATTAGAAGAATTATTAAACTTTTTTCAATTTTTATTCTAGGTCTTGTGAAGAATCAAAATTATGGAAGTTTATTTAAGATCCCATGGAATATAATTCGAATTATGCTAATAACTAAAATTTCTAATTTTTTAAATGATTTAATTACCTATTGTTATTTTGTTTTTTTAATAAAAAAACCATTGGACCCATTATTTAAATTTGATCATTAATCTTACTTCCCTTTTGGTTAGAGTAAGCCATAATTTTGTAACTTAGTTTTTATCTCCAGACAATCAAAAAAGACAGATTTTATTGAATTTCTCACGATCATATTATATTCTACATGCATAAATACAAACACACAAAAAATAACCAATAATACTAATGGTTACAATGAACCCACTCAATACTTATACACTTATTTATAAAACTTAAAACTTATGATAGAATAAGTAGAACAATCAAAATTCCCATATTTGCAAAGAATAAAGGACAACTAATCTAAATTTTTGTTCCAATAACATACAAAACATTTTTGAAATGTTTCTTCTCCAATTAGGAATTAGCTAGTAACAGGAAACAGATAAATATTTTATCAAAACTCAATGTGTTTGTACTTTTGAAAATGTATCGGTTAATCAATAAACAAACAAGAAGCTCCTTAATAAAACTCATATTTGGAAATGAAGACATGAAAAAAAAAGAAAAAAAGATACCAATCAACCAAGGGGGTGCAGTAAATTCTATGGTATTTTAAGGGTTACAACTTTACGTAAGTGTCTTTGAATGAATATTAAAACAATATCTTAATTAACAAATACGATTTATATGGGTTATAATATGTCCAACTCATCTTTCAAAAAAACAATTTCCAAGTTATTCCAAAAATCTAACCTACTATAAGAATCCCCCTACCTTTACTTTGATTAATCAGAATAATTATCATGGTAATAATTTGATACTTAGGTACGTAAAATATAATTTTTGGCAAGTCTCACACTCTCTATAATAGGAGGTCAGAATGATAATTTTTAAGATTATCATCTATTATTATCAGCATTTATTTATAGTTTGAAGAAAAAAAATATTCATAACGAAAGTTGTAAGATGCTGTACTCATTATTTAAAAAATATAAATTTTTATATTTAAAAAGGTTAATAAAAAGGTCAGCCAAGAAGTTAGTTATGTAATTGTTCATGTTCAATGAGAAAAAACTTATGTAAAGGTAAAAAAAGTAAGCCTTAATCATACACCAATTTTAACTGTGTTGAAACAAAATAATGTTTGAAATGCTGTGCAAAAAGTTGAGAGATACTAACAAATATGATATGGTATGATTTGGTATTTTATGTATGCCCTAGGACAAAGTTTATTTATATAATTTATAATAGATCTTCCTGGAGAAAAATTTGTAAATACATAGATAGACATATGTAAACATTTATCTTAAATGAGCTTAATATAGGATTTAAAAATTAAGTTTTAAAATATTATGAATGTACATTAGCAACATAAAATATTACAAAAACTAAATATATGTTGTGGAATTATAAGCAAAAATAGGTATTTAACAATAAATTTATTTAATGAAGAAAAAAGTAGAGATGAATACGAAACCACATTTTATTTATTTTACGAATGTTCCCAAAATGATCCCGGCCATAGGATGGTAGAAGTAGATATCTAAAGGCATCGTAAAGAAAGATTTGTGTCTTGGATTTCTTTCCTTATATCGTCCTGATTGTATGAAGATTAATGAAAGACTAAATAACTTATATTCTAAGTGTAGCCAATTACATATAGAGTGAAGCACAGGGAGCAAGAACTCGCAATGTGTCTCCATGATTACGTTTCTCAATCTATTAAAACTGTGGTTCCCAACCTGTGTCACTAAAAATTTGCATAAGGTATCCTAAGGTCTTCAAAAAAGTTTTTGTATGATACCTTTATGTTCTTGTACTGTATTCTCCTGTAAATATTAATATTAAATCATCATAATAGTCAGCTAAATTAATATTTATTTTGTAAAATTTGAGATTGTTCATAATGAATAGAGAGACAAGTAATAGGAAATAAAAAATCGTAAAGATTTTTTAAATCCTTGCCTTAAACTTTCATAATTGAAGCAGGAATTGAAAAACCAAAGCTTGTGATTTACAACAAAATTTTGTGAATAAAAAACTTTGTGCCTATAAATTTTCAGATCCTTATAAGTTAAATATTATATAAAAACTGATGCTAGTTAGCTCCGAAAAATGTAATAAAAAAGGATCAACCAAACTAATTTTGTTTCTTGGGGGACATTGCAACTTGGAAAATGTTATAAAGTGGGCAAGGCATCATAAAGCTTAGGAACCATTGTATTATAATCATTAACATCGTATTTATAAATGTGAAATTTAAAAAGAAGCAAATGTTATACAAACATTTCTGTTTTAGAACTCGAATAAGATCCTCTCTTCTTGGTTGTGATCACCCGATGATCTGGTTTGCATTTAAACCCAGGATCCCCTTATGTATTGTTCCTGATTCAAAAATTTCATTTTAGATGATTTACAATTATGCTAATCGTTAGCATTTTGGGCATGTTAAAAAAAAGAAACCGGAAATAAATATATTAACAGTCACAATTAGAAGAATATTTTGGAGGAGAACAGCTTAGCTTTCATGACATTTCATTAGATCAGCTGCTACCAGCTATGATAAGGAGGAAGGGGGGATGGAAATAAACAAAGGAAATGGCAGGAATTACTCAATGTCGATCTTCAATTCTACTCTCATTCCAACAAGTGGTTACAATTATATCCCTGCATCGCTATTGCCAGTTTTTATGAGCAACCCCAAATGTTCGTTCAATTTTCATGTACAAGGTTCAACATAAGTTTTAAACCTCTTTGATTTTTATGAATTCAGTGACAGGTTGATCGTATAATATAACAATACAACAAAATATTTCAGAAAATTTAATGAAATTTAATCTATATTTTATAACTAACTCGATCTATCTGCGTCATTTATCATCTACTTCCCTTAGACAAGATTAAAATACCTCACACGCTGCACGCACCATATCTTTGCAAGATTGTAGGGGTCCTTGTTCTTGGCTTATGATCAATATTTCCATATTACATTTAATAGATCTGAGACTAATGGAAGGTGTCAAAATCGAAAATATTTGGTAGTGTGATTCACCAGTACGACATAAAGTTTCTACTACTTTTCTTACATCATACATCTTGACTAATAAGTATATCTTAAATCGAATTTGTTTTTTTGAAATTGAATTAAAATTGCATTACAACCAATCAAATTGTAGACAAGATACGTTGTCACCAAAATATTAGGGGCCAAATCTTAGAGGGTTAAGATTTTTTGGGCAACCCTGTATATTAAGGATAGGGTGTATGTAGTTAAAAAAGAAATTAACTACTCAGGAATCAAATCAAATGATAGAACTTGGGAAAAGAAAATTTATTGTTGAGATTGCCAACTCTATAAGGCAGAAGAGCTATAAAAAATGCAGCCAATTAGCGTCACGGGGATTTAAACTTATAAGTTAGTCTAATTTATTGCGATACAAAATAATTTGGGAAAAAATAAGGTTGAGACTGTTTAATGATGACATTACTGGGTGATATCGACAATGACGTCATTTAGCATAGATTGTTTTATGAGATGACTTTTGCGTCCGAACTGGACATGTCCTTAAAATTTAAGACGAGACGTCAAAATTTTGGTATCGATATATCCATATCAAAAATAGTAGTTGTAGACAATCTTTGATTGTTCTGTGTGACGAATTTTATTTCTGATTTGGAAGCACCCATATTTTTGACAGCACCGAATGGGTGTCAAAATTTTAGGACGTTTACACCCCTAACTAATAATAGTTAGAATGAAAAAATATAGCACTACAGTTCTTTCTAATGTACTTTATTGTTTTAAGACAATAAAGTATGCAAAACCTCAAGGTTAAACCAAAATGTGTTTTTTGCACATAATAGTATACACCATTTATGGCTCTATAGTAATGTATATATACAAACCATAAAGTGACTTCTAGGAGCAAATTGTTTACATAGCTTCTATATTTTATTACTTTTAAATCAATCAATAAAAAAGCGAAAAAGAACATGCGTGAATGATTGTAAAAAATGAAATTATCAACTGACATGAATGCTCCAGGGAAAAATGTAAAACAACCATAATTATTATAAGGTAATGGCATACCAATATACATAGGTGGCATGTAAGTACATAACCAAGCAAACGAATATACAATGATAATAATGCTGGGAGGTTCTGAATAACAATAGAAGTAGATTTAAATATTCGTCAAATTGGTCAGTCATTTACTTTAAAAATACTTTTTTCTTAATGATATCGCACATTAGTTATATAGAAATTAGAAAAAGAGGAAGTGCCTTGTTTTATATGTAGTGTATATCTAAGTACATATATGCAATAGCATTATTGTCGGAAAAAACAATTTTTATTTTGTCAAATACCCTTTGACCTTTTTGCAACAAATTGCACATGTCACAGTTTTAAAGGGTGGGTTTGCATTCGTGATTTGCAAATTCATTCAAAATAGAAAAATAGTATGTACATAAGGGATGTAGGAGCCCCAAAGTTTTGATGTCGAGTTCCAAATTTTATTAATGTATTCAAATCAGTGACAATATCCATCTTATGGAGCAGTCTTGGTTAAATGACGTTAAAAAATCACAGTCAGTGATGTTATAATTATATTTATTTCGACGAGGGCCGATAGTCAAATTCTATAACAGTCGACTTATAGTTTTAATTTATAAAGAATATAGTTGTTAGTAAAAGTAATACATGTCACGTATGAATTTTGAAATTTTAAAAATGAGGTAAAAGTGCCAAAAAAAAATCCAAAAAATGTAAATAATATATTGGGGGTGGGGGTGTTAATTTTTTTTTCAAAAAATTTTAGTTTTGAATTTTTTTTTCAAAAAATTCCAACTATACAAAAAAATAATTAACTGAAAATCGCTTGAGTCAGCCTCACTTACTTGACGAAAGCATGGAAGTATAAAACTCTAGAAGCAAGCTTATCTATAATAAAAACTATAATTAAAAATGTCTAAATATGGTTTTGAACAGTAGATGTTGTTGTGATCAGAGAATCTCGTTTCGTGGTGGAAGTACTCTTTATTTAGTAGCTAGGATGGGTATATCTTTTTGTTTCAAATTTTGTGGAGTGTAATAACATCATTAATAATTTATGATACAGAGTGACGAGGCCAACTCCTTTGATTTTGCATAAATAATTGTCCCAATGAATGAAAAGTGACAATAAAATAACTTGGAATGTTTTATTGCATTGTTTGCATTGGTCTTTGGATTTTTTGGAAAAAATTAATTCCAGGGACATTATGAAATAGTTTTTGGAAGGATTCCAGATCTCAGATCCTTACATTAAGATCGGGAGGACAAAAAGTTTTTAAAGTTTCGCCATAAGCAAAAGATATCATGTTTTGAATCTTATTTTAATAATTCCCAAGTTTCAATTAGCCTTCCTTAGAGCGTAGTATTTATGCTTTTTAATTAATCTTCACTCATTGTTATAATAAAAAAATCATTAGTTAAAGGTAAATTGATTTTAAATGCTATAATAGCACGACACTCCTTTTAAGGACGGAAAATTCAAACAACTTTCAACTGAGGGTAACACCGTTTATTTTGGAATTAATTTTTGATATTCTGTCTGGTCCCTTCCTAAATTTTAAAGACATCCACGAATCAGACGTAAAGTTGTCCCGTAGTGTAATTTTTGCAAAATAGCGGTATCATATAAATCACCCTGAGACGTTGTCAATCTTGACCATCAATGATTCAATACTTATAAGTATAATAAATACTTATATCAAACTTAAACTTTAAATAATTGCAAGATATTTGAATGTATTAATTTAATAAACTAATTCAATCGGGAAAATGAGTTAATTTATTATAACATTGGTATAAATACAGTCTTTTAAAGGACACTCTAAAATTTCGGACGTTTACAATGACCAATAACAGGACAGTTCCGATTTGAATTTTTATTATGAAATAAATGTCGTCCTTAAAATCGTTTTTTATAATGAAAAATATAAATTATTTATATTATACTGTATACTCAAAGTGTACAATGCACATAAATTTTTTAATTTTTATTACGAAAAATGTGCCTCGTAAAAAGCCCAATTATTTAATTATCACCTTTGAAGTTTTGCCCTATCCCTATAAAGGATACGTTCAACAACAAAATTAATTTATTTTAAAGTTTTAGTTATATGAACTACTGATATACCTACTAAACCAAATTATGAGTAGATTTGCTACACCCAACACAATTAAATAAATTCACGTATAAAAATTGATATGTTAGTATAAAATAAAATAAAATACTTCCAGGATTTAAAAAATTGGCTTAAATATTCATTTCATTTCCTTAATTTATTGAGTGCATTAATTTTAATTTTTTTCCGGTATACTGTATGTGTGTACATATATGCATAGTTCCTTCGCCACATGTAGTTTTCAGGGTTGTACCTAATGAGTACCTTGTATAACCTATTCTTTTAATGCGTACAATTAAAACTTAATTTTTTTTAGTTAAAATGTATAAATACTTTGCATTTATTTTTGTTTGGTAATGAAAAAAAAAAAAAAAAATATGAACAATGTTACAATTTTTTCTAGAAATAATACTACGAATATTAAAATCACTAACTCATTAACTTGTCCCATGAATTATAATGTATCAATTAATCGTTAGTCCATATTGGTTTTGTCACAAAGGTAATATTTTGTAAGGGTTGTAGTACCAAAATAGATATGGGTAATTCTGTGAATTTTGATGTTTTTTTTGATAAAATGTAAAACAAATTGATTGCGAAGGCATATTAACGTTCCCTTACAGGGATGTTCGAAGAATTTTTGTTTGGGGTGGGGACTCCTTACAATGTTTGTGGAATAATTAAAAAAAAAAAATTAAGAATATTCTTGTTTTTTTTTATAAAAAGGGCCATTTTGTTTGGAGTGGGATTCGAAATTTTAATTTTAGAGGTTATGTCATCAGGAGAATTTTTTTAAATAGTATAATGGCACCGAAAATACCGTTTCTGATACAAATTTAGTTTAAGACTGTTTTAAATACTTCAGTACCTCCCATATCACTATAGTTTTCATTTACCGAACAGTGCAAGTTTACATTTATCGCTGTATCATGATTAAAATGTATTATCTGTTAAAATTTTAAAATGAAGCTATTTACTACGTTTTGGTTTAGTTTTTCATAAACACTACAGAATGGGGACCCCAAACTAACAGGTTAATGACTAAATTAGAAAAAGTATGATGTTTATTGACTCAAGACTAGATAACTCATACTAAATTATGTCCTTTTTCACAAGCAATAACAGCCTCAGCACACAGGAGAAGAGATTGGGAGCTCTTAACGATAAAGATTGTTTCCATGGCATACCACACTGTCATGATGACAACTCGGAGTGAATCCAAATTTGGATGAGATGTACGGAAGACATTCTTCTCCACGACTTTATTTACATTGAATGGCCTACAGTTTCAGATTTCAGCAATTCATGCCACCTTTTCTCTCTTCTTAAATCCGGAAATTATTCAAAAGGAAACTGCCACCTAATTTTTCGAATCAATTTACAATCCATATGCCTTAAAATACAGATTAACAAATGTATCTTAATTTTTTTTTAAATTGAGAATTCAAAATGTTTAAAATTTTCTCAAAGTACAAGGGTTAAGCAAATTTTTAGATTGTTTCGAATGTTGACATTTGCCTTGTCACACATATTCCCGAGTTATTTCATCATACATAGTATATGTTTTTGATTTAAAAAACGTGTAGAAATCTACTTGGCTCATTAAATAACACCAAGCTAAATACAAACTTTTTCTACTAAAGCCGTTATTTTATAAACACTCTGTTCTCTAACTTTATATTAATGCCACTTATTTTTTCTTTTATTTTTCTGCAATTATGACAAAAAAATAAACATTATATTGTCCATCTGCATTATTAAAAGATATCAGTTGTAGACTTACGTGCATGAAAAAGAAAAGAAAACATTTTTTAGGAACATATGTTGATATTTCCAATATCAAAAGAAGATATCTTATAAAGGACAATCCGAAAACCTTACAAAATGACCATTAATTGTAAAGATCCATTTTTATACATATTTATGAAGTATTGATTGTATCTCGACTGATTTACATTTTGAAGAAGTTTAAAACGTTAGAAATGTATAAGAGAAACAAAAGTATTATTGAAATGCTGCAAAATGCGAGTCTTTTCAACAGATGTCTGACCACAATGATTTCATTTGTGGCTATTTTATGTCAATAAATAGCTTTAATGCGGAATGTACAATTATATTTGTCATTGAATAACATCTAATACACAATGTACACTATATTTTTCCCAAAAAATAATCCTTAGCTAATGGCTAAAATTTGAAAATTTTAGTCCTCAGAATACATATGTACCCCAAGCGTCATATTTAAGTTCATACTCAAAGAAATGCTCAGAAATCGAGTTTTTATAGGAATTTTTACAAAAAAAATAGAGGATCTACTATATAAAAATCATCAGTTTCAAATTATTTTTATTTCTAAATATTGGATGTATCTTCAAAGACGACTGAATGGAAGCCAAAAATTTATTTTGTACTGGAAATGTTCGCACGTCAGGAGACCCTTACCAAAAATTGCCAATGACCTCAACTACCGTATATGACATTAAAAAGTGTTTTGACACCCAAGGAACAGGCGCAAAGAAGTATGTACAAAGGCTGTGACTATGAGTGTCAAACCCCGTCTTTTTAGAAATCCAGCGAAGACGATTTGCAATATGCTCAAGAAGATGAATGTGAGGGAGGTTACACTCGAAACGATCATTAAAGATGACTTGGAAACAAAATCAAGAGCAAGGAGAAAGAAAAATCTCCTTACGACATCCAAAAAGGAGAAGAGGTTGTATAGAGCCAAGCTTCTTTTGAAAGTGCCCAAGAACCTCTGACCTCGCAGCTCCTCCTATCTTAATCTTTTGTATTGTTCCATCTAGGCAAAGGTAGATATAGATGCTTACAACAATCCATAGTAGCACTATACCATTTTTAATTCAAAATGTGAATAGAATCATTCAAAATAGAATAGTGATTTTTAAAATGGAAATATTTAAACTTATATTATAAGGTAGTAATTTTTTTTGCATTTTATGAAATTGAAACTAATATGGTATTTATGATAAGGGCTAAAAGACTTGACCATAACCATGTATAAATACACTTTTTTTTTTTGAATTGAATTTAAAAGTTATAGTTTGGAAATAAGTTAAGATGTTAGATTCATTTGAAGTTTTATACATATTTACTGGGTATATGGAAATTAAGATAAGCCAGAAAAACAATAATAGTACATTTATTTTTGAAATTACGTATTAAAACTTCACGTATTTAGTTTAAATTTAATTTTCGGTAACATATAAAAATGTCATTCAAAATGCCCAACTTCAGCCTTCACAGTTGCCGTTAGACGGCGAAAAAAGGGCTTGAAGGCGGAACAGACAACTTCATGACAGATTCGGTCCCATGCCTTAACCAACAAAGATTTCAGGCTCTCAAAATTGTTCTGAGACTTTACATATGCTTTGGACTATAAAGAGTAGTCACTAGTATGAAATCTAAACTTGTACTCGGCACAAGACTTGACATTAAGCTTAACAACGTCGTTCAGGTTGTTCTTGGCATTTAACTTTACAGCAGATGGAATAAAAACTAATGGTGTTGGTCCCCCAACCAGAAACCAGCTCAGACCATGACTGACGCAAGCTTATTTGATCTGTATGTAGATACTCTGGCATCATTTTTCTCATCATTGCTTCATACATTGTCATTCTGGACGTTGGAGGCCATTTAAATGTTGAAATTCTTCCGGTCTGCGAAAACAAGGTATGGCAGAGTGTGACTTTGGTAACTTTAATGAGCTTGGAAATGACTGCAAGGATTTTTCGTCTGGAATTAACTGAATAATCACTTTCCCTTATTCTCAATCAGGGTCATGTAGGTGAAATAATGTTTTAATGACTTAAAAAGATCAACCGCTTTATTAAAAAAGTAGAATAAATAGAAGATCACCCTTATATCCCGAAACCTCGATGAATTAGAGGCAAATATACCGGGCCGTGCAAAATTATTTACCGATGATGTAAATATAATTTTTAAAAGGTTTTGTGCCAACCAATCTGATTGTTTCGTATTTTTACTGTTAAAATAAACAAAAATCCTTCCTGTGAGAGCGTAACAACTTCCACACGTGAGACCATGTCCAATCAGGAAACAAAGAGGATCGAAATTGCAGTCCTTCTCCGAGCGGGAGTGCCTCATAACAAGATTAAGGAACAGGTTGGGGCCTCGTTGAAGACAATTTACAACGTTTCCAAGCGCTTGGAGGCTGGGGTGATCTCAAACACTCCCCTGGGACTGGCAGGAAGCCTACTGTCTCAACAAGGCAAGTAAAGGCAGTGTTCAAGAGGACTCCCGACAGGTCCATTGCCGACATGGCCAGAGAGATGGGAACGTCGACATCAACTGTTTCAAGGGCATTGAAAAGGGCTGGAGGAAAGTCCCTGAGGCGTACTGAACGCCCTCTGCTATCTGAACGTCAGCGAGAAGTCAGACTTGAACGTGCCAAGAAAATCTTGAATGATATCAAGAGCTCATCTGGACGCATCATCATTTTTTCAGATGAGAAAACTTTTACGGTCGATCCTGTTTTCAACAGGCAAAATGACCGTGTTGTGAGCTTTGGAGATGTTTGGAGATCCAATGTGTAGGCCATGAAGCCGGTATGTTTCCCCACTGGCTCAGATTAACAGCCGAGGATTATGTGAAGATTCTGGCGTCCAAGGTCCTTCCGTGGATCAAATCCATAGTCGGCAATTCTCCTTGGGTTTTTCAACAAGGTGGAGCACCCGCCCACGCTTCCAAGAAAGCTCAGGAGTGGCTCAAGGACAACTTGAACTTTTGGACTACTGGCCCCCTCAGAGCCCAGATCTGTAACCACTAGACTTCCCTATCTAGGCGCACGTGGAGACCAAGGCCTGCAAAAAACGACACAAAAGCATAAATGCCTTAAAGGCTGCTGTCAACAAGGCCTGGGCCTCCATGGACGCCGATTACATCCAGCAAGTCTATGGCAGCTTCAGACGTCGCCTGACCAGTGTCATTGAGTCAAATGGTGGCTACATTGATTAAATTTGATCACAAATTATTTTATTATTCTAAAAATGTATGAATTAATTGTTTCTCAAGTCATTCAAATGTCATTATTGTCCGCGATATGTTCTGAACAAAAATCGGTAAATAATTCTGCACGGCCCGGTATTTGCGATTAACCTAATTTTCATACACCATATTTTATGAGGTGTGTTAACTTCAAAATTAGCTTTGACAAATATTTCGGCTTGTGACTTATCATTTGATAAGCTGTCTAATGCAAATGAGGTTATCATATATTTTCTAAAAGAAGTAATAGAATAATCAAGCAGTTATGAGCAAGTAAAAAACCTCCAAACTAGTGCCATAATAGAAATTAATGACAAAAGTCATTTTGGCTTTTGAGAATTCAAGTTGAAAGGAAACAAAATCTGTGCATTTTCCGAAAACTGCATTTTTTAATTAAAAAAATAAATAATATGTATAATTAACATATTGAGGTCACTTTGATAATTATATATTTCCTTATTCTTTACCAAAATACACTTTCGGTTCAATTGTGTTTTTTGTTTTGTTTTTCATTAACATGATTTTTTTATCAAGTATCACGAAGTCTTAAGACAAAAAGAATACTTATATATATAATGTTATGTCAGAGTCTCTATGAAAATATAACAAAAAAATGTATGAAACATACTTCTCTAATGTTAGAAAGTTTTATTCTTAATGCTCAGATTAAATGACCCGTCACTAGGATCTTAAATCATTGTAGGAAGATTTTTTATGTACTATAGAGTGCCTTATATGTATGAGTTCGTAGTCTCAGGAGGTGCCTTTTTCATTGAAGTAACTACGTGATGGGATATAAAAAATGTGGAGACAAAAATGACAAAAAATGTATTTTACACTAGTGGTAGTACCTTGCATTCCCAAAGTTTTTAGGGGTCGATGAACAGACTAATTTTATTCAATAAATTAAAGATATTCCCCTACAAATCATCACGTTGTTACTTAATACTTCGATATCTTAAAAACTTGAAAAAATAAAAATAAAACTTTGTTCAACTTGCCTACACTAACAAAAAATTGCACGCTAAATATGCATAGGATATGCAACCATAAATATATGTACTCCCATTTTGTATACTTTTTTAGTATGATGCGCTGAGCTTTACTTATACACGAGAGTTGCTAAACCTAATCTAAAATTACTTTTAACTAAGTTAAAGTACGCCCTTTTTTTTCTTTTTTTAGTAAGATGCACAGAACTATAGCTGCACACACTCGTTCTTAAAAAGGAATCCTCCTCAGACAATTGAACAAACAGAAAGAGATACAAACTTTGATTTGTTAATCTAGATTTAACGACAAATATATATTAGCATTGTTTGGTATATCGGTATTTTAGTGGTTCCGGGATTAATTTAAAAGGGTATTACACTAAATTGGTATTTAACCAAGAAGTACTTCGAACTCCATTATATCTAAAAAATATCGGCGATTGCCGATTATGTTACATTTACTCTCCCTAAATAGAGAATAAAAATTGTCAATCATATGAATGACGCTATTTTCTCAAAAAAAAAAACCATACTACATAGTTTTGGTCCCTGAATTGGTACACAAATATTAGAACGATAACAAAGTCAAAATATTTATGCTTTAGAATTATTTATTTGTAAATAACATATATGTCAATAAACACTCGGTATGTAAGTTAATTTTTACTTTTTCTGATGTTTTTCTATATAATTACTATTTATATAGTTTAAAGACAGACAAAAACTGATTAGTGACTTCTTATTGATTAAAAAGTTTATTAAAAGTTGAACTTCATAAAAAACAATCAACCCCCATCCCTAGGGAATAAGCCGTATAAGGCATAAAACTATCCAATCTATTCCAAAAAGTTCCTTATTCATTAATTATTTTACAAACTACAAAAATTCCTATGTAATCCATAAATGTATATAAGGGTGGTTGTTATTGTGTACTTAAAAAAATCAATGTTTTAATTCAATTCACTCACTCTCTCACTTTGATTTAGTGAAAATATATTCATGTACCAAAAGTTGTAACATTTGAGTGACTTTCAGAACTGGTTCTTGGATCGTTACTTTTAACTAAAATCGTAATTATTATCTCTAATAACAATTCCTCAAGTTTTTAATATTATACACAAATAAAACGTAGAATAAGTTAAAATTTTACCCCTATCGAGAAGAAAAAAGTGCTCAAAATTATGGGGTTTTTTTTTTTTTGTAGATAAATTACTTTGTTATACAATATATAGTCAAATGGGGCGTTGTTTATATATATTCGTTTGTATATATTGCGGTAGAAAGTGACGCGATCTTGTAGCAAAATAACAAAACTCCCTGAATGATAATGTTATTGAAAAAAAAAAATAACAAGTAAGTATATTTTTCACTTTAAGGGATCTGTCAAAATTCTTCTGAGCATGAACCATTTCTTAAACAACAAGCTACAAACTGTCACACCAACTTGACGATAATATATACTTTTTAGTTTGCAAATGGAGAAAGGACGAATCTTGGACCTGAATCCTAAGTACACGGGTACGGTATAAATAAACTTGTATTATCCAAAAAGACCCAAGACCTTTATCGGCTTTGGATAATCAAAATTTTATGGATCATAAAAAAGATCTGAAGGATTTTTCGGTTCTTAAAAAGCTTATAGTATTGCTAACTACATAGCCCTAGTAACAAAGAAATATATATCTCTATTTTATTTACAGTCTATTTGTCATGATTGTGATTGGAGAAACATCTACATCAACAGTTGAATCGTGTAGTTATTTCATACGACATTATCTCATGCACAAACACAAAAAGGTACACTTTATTTGGTTGTCAGCTCTCAAAGTTTTTTCTACTTTTTCTCTTATCAGTGTTAATATTAATTGGTTTGAGAGGAATTACTTTTTACAGAGCTGTGAACAATTATCAACTATTATTCAGTAATAATTCCATAGCTGGAACAATTGCAAAACTATCAACTACTTTTGTTCCTTTTTTGTTTCTTTTTGGAGGAGAGATTTCGAGATACGATAAAGGTAACAACGGGCCCAACGTTATTCTAACAATTTTAATAATAACTTACAATTATTTTCTAATAGTAGTAATATTGGGTTAATATTTGTTGGGGCAACGTTAACTTAATCCTATTTTATTTAAGTCTGAATTTTGGGTAAAATACTTATGAAAGTTGAGACAAGTATTCGTCTAATTCGGATTTGGATCCAAATGTTCGGTTACCCAAAATATACCAAAATATTTCAATCTAAATATCCAAACTGATCATAATCCGAGATAATGTGGATCTATTCACTCTTTATTTGTAAATGCCTTATTGATGTTAACTACAAAAACTACTAGATTAGTAAAATTACCTTTTCAAAATGCTTAAAGACATAATTGTATTTTTACTTTATGTTACTACAAAAAAGTGAGGCTATTTAAACATTTTTTCAATAATTTTCGTTATAAATAATTAAATATTAATCAAAGTAAGAATATTTTGCAGGGGAATGTTGTATTGTGAAAGGAACATAAATGAAAGGGTGAAACAAATATAAGTAAAAATTAATTTTCAAAGCCCACCCAAATTAAATTTAATTAAAAAAGCTGATTTGTTTGTCATATAGGTCTGAATATTTGTTTGTCTACATTATTCCTTTGTGATTTATGAAGTCAGTTTATTATTATATAATAATACATTTTATTCTTAAAAAATACATATAATTTTTTTTACTTTTTGGCAAAAAATAATTTATTCCTTTCACGTTAGTTCATAACCATAAAAACAGCAGGAAAATAATAATAATGTTCAAAAATAAACTTGAAAATGATTTTTGAATTGTTTTATAATAAAGAAATTAGTTATTTACTCGAATTCTTTAATACATTTTATTTTGCAACAACAAATGGTTGGTAGTTTTTTACCTATTTAATATTGAAAATGATTTTTACAGTATTTATTTCTTTTATAATGAGCTCATTTAAGCTTCTTTTTTTGTAAGCAAAGGAAGTATTTTAATGAAGTCTTCATCATTTAATATGTTATTTCCATGACATCGTTTTTATCTGTTTCAAATATGCTAACAAATGTAATGTTAGCGATAAGAAAAGAATGTATTTTTTCGCTTTAATTAAGTAAAATTTGTTAATGTCTATTTTTAATGTATACCGGCGAGTTATAAGTTCAAACAGGGTCACGATCCTTTTTTTGGAAATCAATCAAAATATAATTTTTTTCCTTTTTGCTGATTAATGAGTTTTTATGATTTAAAGCTTGCGAACTTTACGTTTTATGAAGTCAAAAAGGCATTTCATAAGATATTGATATTTGTATATAAATTAACAACATTTGTTTAGACTTTATGTCATTTCTTACCTGGCCATTGATTTTTATATTGATAAAATGATCAATTCAACGTATATGTTGTGTACATGTTATGACACCTGTACAAGTTGCAACTTGTTTAAGTAAATTGTACAAGTTACAATTTTTATATCTTAAAATACATTATTTAATTCAATATTGGTGGTTCTAATTACCATATATCAATTCATACTCTAACTTCATTTTGTATTAGCTAGCTGGTATCTGTTTTGTTTTTTTAATTCTTCATGTTCTTTTTGACTATCGAATTGCGAGTGACTAAAAATTTTATTAAATAGATATCGGATAGTTAAAAGTTCAAACATAATAGCCACTGTGCGATTACATTCAAATTAAAATATTGTTAAATATTATTGTATTAGTCTTTACTATGAATAACTGTTATTAGCTACCCATATGTCGACATTAATTTATACTTTATTGACGATTATTAGATCTTTGTCGAGGCTATGGTTATAAATGCATTTTTGATCAAACAATGTCAACAAATAATTGTAAATTTGTTATTCTCTAATAGTCTTAGATCAGTGGCTCTCAAACTTTTATTATAGGTTACCCACCTGAAAAAATATGATGTTCCCCATGTGCCACCTTTATTTAAGAATTTCATAATGTTATTTGAACGATCTTTTTGATAATAGAGAAATGTTTATGAAAGATATTATTATCTTTTTTTTTAAATAAATGTTTGTTGACCTTTTTTTTTTTTTTTTAAACCTCCTACTTCTCAAGCCTTGGCGTACCATAGTAAGAAATACTGTTTTAGATTATTTGGATACCATCAATTATGCTAAATTTTATTCAGCAGCAAGTGAGGTATTTGGCTTCTAAAAATTTGTAAGTTTTACGCAAAGTAATTGCTTCGTATTATAAATGGCAAATTAACAGTAATAATTTAAATAGGTTCATAGTTGAATATTTTTAATATTGATACTTAATTTTGACAATAATTTAACCCTTTCAAACTCTGAAGGCATCATAAAGTTTTTTTGAAATATTTAGGAACATACTAACAGTAAAACAAAATAGTACTTGATAATTCAGTCATCGAATCATCAGCAGTGATAGCCGATTGTAGGGATATACATTTTGTATAGCGTAAGGAGAAGGCGGGAGGGAGATTAGACATAGTCCTTTGAATTTATAAATTATTATATTAACCTTTATCACATATACTATAAGCATCTTAAAAATATCACCTTCAATTGTTATAATCACATCTGAGGCGGATAGCGACTGGAAGCTTTTCAAAAATAATAATCGCCACGTTTAAATAGTTTTAGCTAAGACAACACTGATATGTGGTATTAGTCGAAAGTATTGGAGTACAGTTCGTAGAAATTGCTTGAAATTAAAAGCAACAACTAGCTCTACTCTTCTTTATATAAATGGTAGAAATTCGGTGGCAAATTGTTTTATAACTCTGGTCTAGAAATGAAAACAATTTTTACTCTTTTCTTCAATAATAATATTTTTAATTAATATAAGATAGGAAATGTGTTTCACCTTTATCTATGTTTAACTTTTATGTTTTGTCCATTTAAGGCTATTGGAAAATGTGTGGTTATTTTTAAAATGTATTTTATACCCATTATAAAAAAAATTGATTTGAATGTTCTCTTAAATTTATATATCTATAGACTTTGGATATATTAATGGCCTTGCAATACCCCCCTATTCATTGAATATGTAATTACTTACTTTTATACTAAATTAGAATATTTTATATAATGACCCCACAAGACATATGTAAATTGTATAAAGTATTATGCAATTGTAACAATGCATTCACGAGCATACGTACACAATATGTACTATGCATGAGTATATTAGACTGTCCCGTTTTTTATTGGGGGCAATTATAATACTCACTTTGTCAAGGTTTGAATCCTCTCAGGCCATTTTTGGAGTTGTCATTAATATTAATTTATTGGGCTTTTATAAAAATTATCAATATTTATATAACAAAACAAAGATTAGATTAAATGATAAAATACATCAAGAGAGATTGCAATAAAATAATCATAAATAAATCTTATAGTTTAAAATCAAAGTCAAATCCGTAATTCCACTCTCTATGTTCGTAATGGAAAATCCTTAAGGAAAAGGTTGAATACCTTGCTGCAAAAAGTGATATAAATTTTCCTTAGAGAGTTGAATTTTATTAGACACCCAGAAGTGAGGCAGCTAGCTATGTATGCTTTAGCACTAATTAATTAAAAATTCAGAAAGCATTATTTTCAGGAGTAGGTCTTCCCTTCAGGCATGACAAAAAGAATGTAAGCAAACAAGTAATTAAAAAGACTAATATTCAACTCAAAGATGTTTTTAAGCTAAATATGTCCTAAGATGTGTTTCATTATTTTTAGTTTCCCTATTTTATCAAAGATAATGTCCTTGCTATTTTTTCAACAACTATCACTTCAACAAGGGTAAAATTTTGCAAGTTTATGTTTGAAAAACAGGGAAACTCCAAATAATTGAGCACATTTTAAACCACCCTTAAATTATTAAAAACAGCTTACATAATATTTTTAAAAGATGAAACATATACTGAAATATATAAATGTACAATTTTTGACTCATATGATCATTTATGGGATGGTATCAGAGGTCTAAAAATGGTTTGAGAGATATCAAACTTAGGCAAATACCGTTTTTAAATTTTTTCCTAGTAGAAACTATTTTTGGGGAGGAGAAATTTATGAAGCCGAAAATAGGACAGTCTAATGTATTTATATATCTCACGAATCATGCTACATTTAAATGCAGTAAATGTTGGATTCATATCTAAATACATAGATGTACCTTTGAAGACATGGATACGTGACAACGACCTTGCACATGAAATAAAGGGGATCTTTAATGAATCTTACAAATTTATCGGTGAGCATGCGACCGTTATTCCGTATTTCTATACCTTTATACATAAATACGTTTGAATTGGGTCATTAGTATTATTAATTGAATAAAATAGCATTTTTTAATTTGATTAACTGATAAGGCTTTGAATTAGGAATGCAAAAACTTTTAGAATATGTTTTCTACTAGCTAAATACCTTTAAGGACACTTTTTTATATTTTTTGTTTGTTACAAAGTTAATTTTTTAAGAAGGCAAATTCCATACGCTAACTTATACATACTAAATACAAAGGCTTCTATACTTTTTATTTGGTAATAAATGCAATCAAGGCTTGCTCACAACTTCTCAAAAATAACTTTATGAATGCAAAAATAAAATAATAATAACAAACTTACTCATATATTACAAATATGGATCGTGAAATTAATATTGCAAATAAAAGTAGAAATTTGTGAGAGAACTTAACACTCCTTAGCTGGCCATTTAATACTATACCTTGTAGATTAATCATGTATATTTTTCTAATATGAGTAATTATACAGCAAACATACAGTATAACAACAAAATCCAGTGCATTTGATCTATCTAATTTTTAATTAATATAAAATTGTCAATTTTTAAAATTTATTCAAAAAACAAACACTGAGCAGCAGATACAATCATTGAAAATATATTCCACGTATAGCTTACGTTGGTTTCAATAACGACCCAGATTCAGGTTTTGAACCGAACACAGGCCTTAGAAACTAGAGTTTTATCTAAAATATAGGAGGCTAAATATCCTTGGACATCCAGTTATAGCAGTGCTCCACGAACCAATTCCTGGTCCTTGGACTCCACTACGGCCATTTTCAACTCTAAAAGCTTTCTTCTGTCGGCTTTTGTCATCTTTAAGACCTCTAAATTTATAATCATATCCATATTTTTGTTCACTAAAATCATCACAACAGTGCGCCTGCTTTCTGTCTCTGAAAATGTAAAAGACTTAAATCTTCTGTTGTTGACTCCATTGGGATGTTTTGGCTACTAATTGAAACGTTTATATATATCTATATTTTACTACAAAACAAAGCATTCCACAATTTCGTCATCATATATATGGGGAAAATCCGGAAATCTGAACCGCCGGATTTCGTTATTACACTCTGTATGCATATATTAGGAAATATTGTAATTATAGGATATACAACCCAAAAGGATGCAGACAATAAACCCTTGTTTAGCCACATCATATATTTTTGATCAAATGAGGTTAGAAAAATTATATATTTGAAATCCTATTACTGTAAACTATTTGAAAAAAAAAAATTATTATATTAATATAGGTATCAAGATCAAAGCAATTTTCCCGATCGGTTTATCCTATGATTCCTTAGTATCATACATAGCATGTCAGAAAGTCGTGTCATGTTTTACGTTTTCGATGCAAAAATTACATGATTTCCGCAAAAAATGCAAAATGAATTAGTTTTATTGGATTTAAAAAAACCTTTGTGTCCTCAATAACGTCTTCGACATGAATCTTTAGTGAGCTTTGGTTACAAGATAATCAAAATCAACCAAGAGTCAAGTGTAGTGTACAGTTAGAGTGGCTCTAATTGTGTACTTATTAAATCAATATTTTCATTTTCATTATCTAAATATTCAAATCAGTATTCCAATAGCAAAAACAAATAGAAACAGTGTTCTTTGTGCAATATTTCATTAATGCGATTACATTGTCATTTTTTACATCAAAATTTTAAGGAAACACTTCGTAGATATTAATCAAAGAATATATTCGTTATCAGAAGCGAATGTGTTAAAAACAGAGCACGATCTGAGATACTTTTTGTGATAACCCATGCATATGGATAAACTAGAGATTGACATGAACATAACTCAAGTTTATTAATTTTACCTTTAAAATATTTTTTAAGTTTTTTGTTAAGTCTAATTGTCTATGTTATTTTCAAAAACAAAAGTAAATTGTCACGGAAAGCCTATAAAAATCAAACAAAAAAATGTTTGTGACTATGACTTATATTATGTACGTATAAAAAAATGGCCCATGTCATGCATTTAGACTTTAAATAAACTAAATATGTAATATATAAGACAATTTGGGGCCACCGATGATGAAGATATAATGAGTATATTTCGTTGTTTTTTTAACAAAGTAAGACTTCTTGAATTAATTTTTAAGAAAAGAGATCATGACCTTTATACCCAAAGAAGTTTAAAAAATTTTATTTGGTCGTACATACTTACATAAAGTAAAAGTTAATGAAATCAGGGGGGAAAAGCTAATTGTTTCTGGGATATTAATTAGTCATTAATATAGCGATTACATATTTTTGTTCCGTAGTGTATGCTTCACAACTAAAAACTTTGAATTAATCTTTGAGGGGCTTCATACTAAAAATAAGATAATGACATTTTTGATACCTTTTAGCTTTACAATAAAATATTATCCAAGTTCAAATTGCGAGTTAACGTACAGGCCAGGTAAAAATATTAAAATTGATGAACAACTATTCATAAAAAAAATCTATTTACTCAATATATGTTTAAGAATCCTGATAAATTTGATAATAAATTTTGGCTAGCAGCATTTTAGGAACTATGAATCATTGTTGCAAAGAAATACCTCCTGAACAAAAGGGTACCAAAAAATCACTAAATTCAAGATATTTTTAGTGGCAAAAGATTGACTTCTTAACCAATAAAAAAAGAATAAATATGTTTTAATTTTGTTCACAAAAATATGAGTGAAAGTTTCAGATGGACAAAAAATGTTACTAGAATCAATTAGTATTATGAAAAAAACTAAGTATGGAAATCATCGTTTAAGGGTTACCATCCGTCGTTCTAGTGTTAAGTATGTGAATACTACTTTTTAGGTGATTCCGTAAAAACAGTAATATAATTTATCCCTTCAAAGTCATATCACGGATAACTTATGTTAACAAGGGTCTTAATTTAATATTACCATAAGTATCGCTCCGCCTTCTAATAACTCTCTTAGATATTGTCCATCCCTACAGCTCCCACTCTCTTCCTCTCCATTTTTCATATTAATTGTTGTAATAGATATATAAAAAGAACGCATAACAACCATTCTTTAAAACCTCTATAATTATTTTTAGATTTCTTTAACAACTCGGAAACAAATGAAGCATCATTTCAAAAAAGTTGGATAAAATAAGTATATGTTAAATTAAGAATTTATGAAAAATCTGAAGCAAAAACAGGGTTCTCACAAGGATATTTCAGTATCTGGGGTGGATAATCATCCTAAGGAAGCAAGTTGGTAAATAATATGTAATTCGAAATTCGTTTCCTCATACAGAGCCTAGTTTCATTAGTAAAAATCAATAATTAAAAATCATGAATTGAACTATTTATTTTTTTATTTCTTTGAATCTGGGAAATAAAATAAGAAGTCACTTGAAAATCAATTATAACTCTTTGAAAATAAAGAAATAATAAAAACATGATATGTTATTTTTTTATATGTATAAAAAGTTGAATGATATTAATTACATAGGTGCATTACCTTAGGGTGCCAATTCATTTGTAGTGAGGGTTAAATTTCAACTTTTTTGTAGGTTTTGTTCATTATGATCTTAAATTTTGAGGACCAAATTGAAAAAAATAACATTTAAAAGTCACTCAATTGAGAATTTTTACTTGAACTAGCATCCCAGTAATTATATTACTTGATTTTTATAGTTTTTTAGTTGAGTAAATAACCTTAAAAAAGAGTCTTTAGAAGTTTTCTTGTAAAATGTAGTTTTTCTAGTATAATTAAAGGATTGCTCAAAAATTAATGATATGTAATGTATATGTGTATAACGCACTTGAATTAATCCTTTATTTTTTTTTCATTCATTTACTCGAGTAATTTTAACATCAGTTCAAGAAAATGTTATAAAATATGATAATTCATTTCTTAATCATATGAAATGAAATATTTTTAGCTAATGCATATTGGCATGCAAGATTTTGGTATTACCAAGATTAATAGAAATACAAGGTTACACTGTCATGTAATCGAAATTGCTAGAATTTTCAATCTGATGTATTGTACCGACTGCTGGCAAGACAGACAAATTTTGAGAAAACACGTAACTTTTCATAGTCCATGACGTGGCAAATTGTAGAATTTTCAATTTAATGAATTGTACCGACTGCTGGACAAGAAAAACAGATTTTGACAAAACAAGCAACCACTCATTCTTATGACGCTAATATGAAAAGTGTGGGGGAAGTCAAACATCAGTAGTACACACATTATGGTATAACCATATTTCTATTAACCTTGGGTATTCCGAAATATGAAAATAGCATTTTAGCGTTATTGAGCACGAAATAAAATTTGGTACCCTGATTTATACTTAAAAAAATTAAGAAATTTGAAGCGGTAAGCCAACAAAAATTACATTAATATGAGTTGCCACCCTAGTGTACCTCAATTCCAGCTGCTTTTAATCCCTTGAATTCTTGTTCTTTTCAATTTTTTTTTTTTTTTTTTTTTCGGAAAAATAACCCTTAGAAACTTTTCTGTGGGTTATAGAGTTAATAAACCTTATTTATTTTTTTGTATGTATATAATTCGAAATTATAGAGATCGTCATCCAATTATAAAGAGGGATGGATATGATCCTTCCATAAAAAGCCAAAATGATGGTTCCCTTATTTCATTTTATATTCTTAATCCACCCGAAAAATAATAAAAATTATCTTAAGAAAAAAAAGTATCCGGTGAAGAAAAAAGAATAAAATCAAAGAGAAATTCTGTGTTTCTCTTACTTAAAAATAATAATAATAATAAAACCCTTTGTTTCTGTTCTTTATTTTTGTTTTTGTTTTCATTTGCGGTAATTATCATTTATTATTTAGGCCACCCAATTCTACAAAGCTTTTCCTCCTACTTAGTTAGAATCACATGAACCTTACACAAATTAAAACATGATATATAAAACATAAGGTCAGCCAAAAGTTTGTAGTGTGAATTGACTTCAAATAATAGAAAAGCAAAGTTTATTGAGAATTTTTTAATATCACTAAACTAAATCTTGCACAACCCAGTTTTGTTGGATCATGCACTAGAGCCAACAATCCTCGCCCTAGAACCGACATAAGCAGTGAAATAAATCAGAAGTATTTTTTAGCTAGGCCATTTTATGGAATTGGTAATCTGAAAAACGAATTTACTTTTCCATAGCTGTTTACATTATTATTTAACTTTTGAGTAGTGAACTTCCTTCAATTATATTCAAACCCTGATTGAACTTGCGTGAGTACTCATAAAAGATATAGAGTAACTTTGAGGATTTGTTGCAGAGTTATAATTACAAGTCCTTGTTGGACTCAGAGTAAAATTGATGATCGATCTCGGAGTAATTTTTGATTTTTGTTTATTTCCATATCCTCTTTCGTTATTGCTGATTGTGACTGGTCTAATGAAACGTCATGTCAGCTAAGCTGATATCCTCCAATGCATTCGTCAAATTCTCTGGGTAATAATGTTGATTTTCCATTTATTTTTTTCTTTTAACATGCCCAAACTACGCACAATGTTCATCACTATACATAAGTTTAAGGGAAACCAATAAAATACATAAAAATTTCATTTGTACAAATAAGTTATAAATGAAGAAGATGTTCAATTATAATAAAAAAATAAAATAAAACTTTGAAAAGCAGATTCTAACCAAAGGATGCTTTGTTAATGACTTTAAAATGAAGGAAAACGTCGTCAATTCTATAAGCTATATTCACACGATCGATTGAAACTAAGTCTACTAATGGTCCCAAATCTAATTTGAATATATGACCGTGCTTTGCCAAAGTATTGAAGGGGTTGGCGTAGGTATGTGCCATCGTAGTTTTTATCGGCTAGTTTTAATAAAGACGTAATAAGTTTTCCTCAGAGGCTTCGAACTGTTTTGATTGTTCATACATGTATGTTGTATACAAGTTCCCATTTGTATAAGCGTATTGTACAAGCTATAATTTATTTGTCTTAAAATGTATAATTTAGTGAAAACATTAGTCCTTTAATTATTAACTATTCATTGATGACATCCCTTTATTTTGAAGATGCAACGATACCAAAATTTCAGACGGTTCCGATTCCGAAACCACTTTTATGAAGGATTGGGATACGGATTCTTAATTAATATTTTGTGTAAAATATTTGCATGAACAAATAAAAAAATGATTTACTATTTTTAATGTTTAACTTTTTATTAATGAGGGCTTGACAACAAAAGTAATAAATATAACAATCATGATTATGATATAATAAGTTGTAAATAATTTAAAATTATAACTATTTAAAAAGTTAGTTCCTCCCCGTGTTCATGAGTCAATTTATTCCTGGTTGGGCATATATATTGCCCACACTACTGAATAGACTTTCATTTTCAATGGATGGACCTAAGTTTTGTTTAATATTATAATTACACTCATTGTTTGTTAAAATAAAAATTAAAGAAACAATAATTATATTCGGAGCCCCTACAGGTAGGAGCCCATACCCTTAACTTCAAGTTAGTCTAAACTACTATTCTCATTTCCTTTGATTGGTTGACCATTTGAAATAGTTTAATTAGATTTTTTGTTTTTCTGTGGAATCAGCATTATTGAGAAGATTTCGATAACCGATTCGGATGCATCAGTAATCACCAACTTCACTTTGATCAATTAAAGTTACTAATTTATTACGTATTTACGAGTTATACAACTTTGAGCAATTGAAGTGTCACAGAATACTTTTAATTATTATTCATCTTCCTTGAAAAAGTAAAGAAATACAAGACAATATTCCATTATTATGTTATATTTATCAAAAGTAGACTCAAAATTCTTTATTTAAAATTATTCATCTCATTTTTTAGTTGCAACGCCTACAATTTGACTATGCAAGTTACAACTTGTACAAAATCGCAACTTGTACCGACCATATACATACCTATAAAAACAATAAAAGAAAGGAGGAAAATGGGTTGAAATCTCCGTAGGTCTTTTGTATATTTTCTTTAATTATTATTGAAATAAATTTGTGAGGAAACGCCTATACAAAATTAATTTAATTATACTTATCTGTACATAAATATTGGTGAAAATTAGTAATACATCTAGAGATCTCCGTTGATCTTTTAGATCTACAAAGAACTTTTAACTTTATGTCAATTACACAATTAATTCCTCATAGCACAAATTTGTATATACAATAGTAATATATCAATTTATATGCCCATTATATAGGGCATTAATGAGTAATTAAACTCTTAATTGACATCATTAATATTTTGATTATATCATTATTATTTGGTTTGATGCCAAAGGCATGACTTCTTTTATATTAAAATATGATAATGTGCCATGGGGTTTGAAAATACATATTAACTATATACGTATCTACTATTTTTTATATTCCGGGATCCCGTTTTCCAGGGATATCTCGTTATGTACCTCTACTGGATATTCTGCATTTAATTTGTTTCACAATATAAGTTTCATTTAATGATGCCTAATTTATTGTATTAAATGTAAATATCTGCAAAAAAGTACCGTATTTTGAATATTATATTTTTAAATTTAAATTGTAGCACTTTTGATGTGCCAGGTGATATTTTTTAGGAAAAGAGTTTGTTCCATGGATTCTAGTGATGCACGAGTTCACTTTTAGACCGTGGATCGGGTTGTGTATTTCACAAATAATCAACCTCAGCTCAATTTCAAATTAGGTCGTTCATAACTTACTATTTAAGTGTTGGTTTTTGTTGGTTTTTTTTTTTTTTTTGATGTGGGTCAGACGGAGTTGCAGAATTCAATAAAGTGGTACCTGATTGTACACTAAAGAAACCAACTCTGCCAATATTAGTAATAATAATAAAAATGATGATATAGAATATATGGGGCACACTAAAGATACTCTGAGAAAGTAGGAGAACAAGATTGTTGAAATAATTATGGAAAAAAAAAAATTATGTTCCCTCTCAATTATCAAAAAAACTAATGGGATGATAGTTTTGTAGACTGCATGGAGAATCAAACTGTAATATTTCTCTACAACATCCATCGAATCAAAAATAACATAGTGCTCTTAAACAATTTTAAGTCCATCAGAATTCACGGTGATATTTTTTTTTCATTTATATGTTTGTTTTCTCTTACCTTAAACTATCATCAGATAAGAATTGATTAAAATTTTATTTCATTTAAAAATATGAAAAGAAAAACTTAAATTTCCCAGCATTGATTATTTAAATAAGGAGATCCTGTAGTTAAAACCTTTCTTTAAGAATTTTGCTAAAAGGCTCATTTTCCGGGTAATGATAAATTTGAGTTAGAACGGATCATGAAATTCAAAAAAATGGAACCTGTGGGCTCAAAAGAAACCAACATGAGCACTAATAGTTATAATTATAAAAATGAAAAAAAAAAAAAATGGACGATATTTTGGTAGTGTTGTGTTAGTATTTGTTCATTCGGTCCAGTCTAGTCTTAAGACCCGTCGTATAAGTCCTTGGTAATGTTCCCTAAGACATTTAGCCCTTCGGACTGGTAGTACTAGAACTGATTTAAAAATATATATACATATATTTGGAGATGTATCTAGGACCGAACTTCGGAAGTTTAAGTACTGAACTAAATAAGGACCGACACAACACTATATATAGGTGAAACTACCTTAAAATATATTTTAAGAAGGAAGAGATTCCATAAGACAGACATTCAAGGGAGTCCTTGGAGTAAAACCTCGCAAAATCAAATCTTAGGGACCATGGGTAAATTAGCGAGGATTCTATAGCCAGGAACTCCTTCTCGCACAAGCACTCTTCTCCATTGTTGAACATCGATCCCTAATTAGAGATCCTACTCTCAATAGGAACTTCATTTCATACTTATTAAATTCTACAACACTCCTTTTTCCTCTCTTTCTACCAATTTTCTTCTCTTCCTTGCTATGTCACACAAATATATGGACTTTTCTTATGAGATCAATTCCAATATGAGTTTAATCCTTGAAATATTGTCATGGTCTTATCTCAAAGTGACACCGATATAGAGCGTTGTTGGGAAGTTTTTTTTTTTTTTAAATTAAAGCTAAAATTTTCAACTTTCAAATGAGATACTTTTACGCTGTCTGAATGATTTTGATCTTGAAGCTATGAGACTCTGAATAAAGCAGACCTATTTTCAATTTTAAACAAAGACAACTCTAGTTATAAGTATGATACAAAAATTTTAAAAATATTTTTAGATTTTTTAATATTAGGCTTAGAAATATATTTATATATTTTATCACTACCTTCAACAACAAGCTTAAAAAAACCTTCAAACCTTTAAAATAGTAATAAAAAATGCCCTTTTTCTAAAGGCTATGAAGCTAACAGAGAAAAAATAAGGACACATTTGGAACTAAGGGATCAAAGTCTATTATGTTGAGTATATACTATTAAGTGTGATTTTGTATTATAAGTGATAAGAAAAAAAATAATTAAATTTTACAATATTTATTATAAACCAACGGGATCTGTAAATTAAAAAAAATATTTCATAGGATCCACGACAATTTCACTGTAAATGAAAAATCTTAGTACAAACATACATATGTATAAACGAATTCATGCATTATTTACTTATGAAAGATAAAAAACATGTTACTTGTACCTCCTAGATAATCCTACACACCTAAGGTAAGTCAATCTACGTACATATATATGTAGGTATTTCTATTTAAGGGCATCGTCATCTATGTAGATGTTTAATGCATGACATTTGCAAAAGTTATCTGCATGTTTTGATTCTCAAAAAGGTATGATACTTGATAACTTCCGTAAAGGGTATGTTGGACCAAGAGGTGAATAAGTAATAACTCATTCTTAGTATAGCACATTTATACATATAATAATGCCTTCGAAAGAAAGTACAATTTTGAAAAAAAGTTTAAGTTTTATTTTATAAACATATTTATTGTATCTCTTAACATTTTCTCCTACAACAGAAAGAAACATAGTCCAAAATTAAATACCAAATAGCTATTTGCATCACAGGTTATGTGCAAAATTTTTATAAGTGTAAGGCTATACGGCATTAACTCACTAACATATAAATTTACATTGTATTTTGTTGTCAACTGTGGATTTTTCTTATTTTTTTCCAAGAATCAGTCTTTTGAACGTTGATTGGTTGTGCTCAAATTAGTTTTTGTTCAGCAGTTAACATTTTCCTATTATTATTGAAGAGTAGTCTCGCAGTTAGGAAGGATTGGTTAACCATTACCATCTGATTTTTTACATTTTGAAGGGAAAAGTTGAAAATATAAGTTACGACGTTGGTCAGTAACGGTTACAAAAAAAAGATTTTTCTTACCGCTAAAGAATAGTAGTAAATTCTCAAAAATGGGGTGGCCATGCCCCCATGACCCTCCTACTTCCTATTACATTGCCCTTGGTAGTAATTATCTCAAACTGATGGAAATTTACTTATTCATTAGTAAGAATATTCAGAGTTTAACAATCAATTCAACAAAACTAATGAACAAAAAATATATAGGAGGTTTTTAATAATCTGGGATATGATTTTTGTATATTTTTGCAAATTAAACTATTATTAAGCCATTCCAAAATGACATAAATATTGTTTGTACCTTTGTTGGAAATTTATTTGTAAGTTATAAGAGCATATTAATGTCGAATATTAAATATTAGTGCTTTTACAAGTTATTTTTCCTTATTTTGGACATTCAAGCATGTAATTAGCGAGCTAGGAGCACTATATGGGGCTTATATAGTTTTCTCTGTCGGCAGATACTTTGTCTATCAAAGTTACCAACATATACTTATTTTTCTCTCTTATTGGTCAAATGAAGTTCCTCTGATTACATATATGCAGGCATTATAGCACAACATTTAATTCATCTGACTTAGTAATTATATTGAGTACATACCCATGTCAAAAGATGTAATTTACCCGCTTTAAATCGAATGGGATTCGAACTCATGCACACTGACTTAAGGAGAATAATTTCAAGCAAATGCATTTCCCACGCAACTACAAGGGCGGTATGAAAAGTTTCCAACCTAACAATTCACAAGACATTTCTTCTGAATTTTTATTTTATTTTTCAACATAGAATAGATGTAGCTTTACATTTTCTCCCAGCAATTTTCCTATCTCTGTTCTACGTCCAAATAATACTCAGCGTTTTGGTCTGCAATTTTTTTTTTCACTAAACTCTTTTTGTTTAAACCCTCAATTACTTGGAAATGGATTGACTTAAAAGCGTCTAATTTTAACACAACAAGTAGTTATGTGTATCCTATTGTTTGAATCTTTGTAAAGGTTACACTTTCGAAAACAAATATTGAATGATTGCTCAAAATTGATTTTTTTGCATTAACTCATTCAAACGACTGTTACCTAACAACCGCCCGTTCAAAATGATTTAAACTTAGGTTAGTAACTGGCAAGAGATGCTAGATACATGTGATTAGCTTTGATATACGAGCAAGCCATCTTCACGTTAAAGTCGAAGACTTCAGACAACCCTTCTATGTTTCTCCATCTACTTTGATTTTTATTTGTGTTCGCGAAGATTGGGACAATTAATTATTTTTCAGAACACCTAGGAAATTTTAGCTAGTCATATGCTAGCGTTGTGCATTGACATATTTGTTAGGAATTCTTATGATTATCTACTTGTCTATATACAAAGATATTTAACCCCTACATAAATATATATATCATACAAAATTTGATTTGAGATTTTTTCATATAATATTTTTGGTTGAGATCAACTATTTGTATTTGAGTTCTATGTAGGCATTTATAACAGTGAATAAATATGTAGGTACTAAATATCTTTCAATTAATCTTCAACAAAAAAAAATCTATATGCAATATGTCACGTTACAAAAGATTTCTTTTATAGTGGTAAGATAACAGAAATGTTTTCTTTTTTGCTCTATACATATTTGAATTCACGTACTAACATACATCTTGATTCCTTTATCATCACGTAGCTTGAACCAAATACCAACCTAGCAATGTAATACTTCTTCCCTTCCCCCTTCCCAGAGCTATGCAAAAAAACCAGCGAGATAAACAAATATTTGGATAAAGAAAGATATGTTTTAGGCGCGTTGTCAAACAGTAGAAATCTTAAATATAATTTGCTGAGGACAATTCATGTTTTTTCAATAGCTTGTTTACACAGAATAAATAAATACACTTGTTAAAAGAATTACTGTTTGAAAGAAATTGTGATATTACACAATAAGATCCTTATTGTTATCCTCTTAACCTCTTCTCCAAACTGCACGAGGAAAACTCCTCAAAATAAGATGATAAAAAATTAGAGTTAATTCGAGTTCAATGTTTAGGAAACGAAGTAAGAAAATAGCAAAGCTATAGAGCAAGTGGTAAAACAGAGACCATTTGATCAATATAAGTTAGCTACCCAATAACTTTTGCTTATATAACGGCCCTTATCATTAATTTGCTTGAATTGTATTTTTCTAAGCTACTAATAACCGTAAAAATTAAAATAAAAATTAGTCCAATAGTCAGGCACATTATGTAATTGCTCAATTACAAAATTATTTTGACGCTATAGGCATTTTATTTTAATAACTTTTGTGTCCGCTAGGGCTGTCATGTAGATTTGAATATTACTGATAAATAATTATGCTACTTTCACTCATTTCATTGAATAAATAAGGTAAATCTGCTATGTGAAGGGAAAGTTGCATATGTCTTTAAGGATATATTGTGTCTTAACAAAGTTGTTCGACACAATATATTTATAACTAGGGATCTAGGAACGATCAAAGAGAAAGAAACGTAGAAGAATAATACGACAGTAGATTTATAAGGAAAAGAGATAAATTATTAGTAAATGTATACAGAGACTACTCCACATACAACAATACCGACATGCTATTTATACTATAAATATGACAGTACTTTACAATATATAACACATTTACACATCAAGTAATAATAAGAACAATAAGAAGAGGGTGGAAGAAGATCCAATCTACATACACAACAGGAAAATTACAGAATATGATACAGTGACGTCATCTTTGGTGGAATTATAAAAGTGGTATTTTGTGTAAGAAAAAACATATTAATAGGACCATGAATCTAATCAAGCTAACAGGCGCGTTTTGAGACTTTGTTTTATGGCTTTTGAGAATAGTATAAGTAAATTTGATAGCTGATTGAAAAAACCGTATGAAATTTAATATCAAGGCCCGTGATAAAAACGTGAATTAATACGTACTCGTTGATTTTTTTTTCAGCTTATATAACTGCCCTTATCATTAATTTGCTCGAATTGTATTTTTTTAAGCTTTTAATACCCCTAAAAATTAGTCCAAGAGTCAGACACATTATGTAATTGCTCAATTACAAAATTATTTTGACGCTATAGCCATTTTATTTTTTGGAGAGAAGTGGATAAATGCAACGAATATTGATCTTTATTTTATTATATATTAAATATATACATTAATAATAATTATCAGGTAGTTACTTTTTTTTATTTAACAACCTTTCCATGAAAAAATGAAAGAAAAAATTTAATAAATCAGTTTTTACCTATTCTATTATTTGCAAATATGGAATTAACAATCATAAACTGTTAAAAATAGTTTGGAGCTTAGCAAAAGCTAATTTGAATTCAACCAATACACGTTTAGAACACTGATAATTGGAAAAGAAGCAGAAACATCGGTCGCTAACAACAAAAAAATAAATTTTATGTTATATGATAAAAATAAATAAGCTTATTTGGAAAGAATGAGTTATCAAAATGGTCAATTTTCCTTCTGAAAAATAAAAACATTCGCCAACCTATCATCATAACGAAGAAAAGATTGGGAAGCAAAAAAAAATTTAAATGGTTTATCGCACGATAAATTTATCTATTTAAAAAAAAAATAACAAAATGACTAAAACTAATAAATATTTTAATGATTTTCTTATGTATTTAGTGTTCAAATGTGGGAAATAGTGGTTTTTTTTTTTTTAAATGAAGAATTTAGCATGAATATCCTTGTATAGATTTTTTGCTTAGGACACATTTGATTAGACATTGAGTCCTATATATTTATGTAGGTCGGTCGATATAGGAAAGTTACAATCTAAGTATACATACCACTTGATAAAAACAATCCATAAAAGTAGACAGGGACAACGATAAAGATATTGGAAAATTGTCAAAAAGATTTAAATTTATTGCTATTGTTTATCAGGACTTCACACCTGTTAAACAGGTGAAAATGAGATAAACAACAGAACGTTTTCATTTGATGAGAGGATTGTTGATGTCGACCATTTAAGGAGCCCAAACAATCAAGTTTTATAAGGATAAAACCCCCTTTTCATTAATATATGGACAATAGTAAACTATTACTGTGAATTTAGATGTCAATATATGATAAACGAATATAATGATTTAAACTTTACTGCCTATTAAAAAAATAACACTAATGCCTACTTTTATTTAGTATATATCAATAATATGAATAAAAAAATATTTTATTACTGGGGGTGTACCGATGTATCGGAATAAGCAAGAATCGACCTTTTTCGAAGTATCGGATATCAAAATCGGCTCAATAATGCCGACTCCACTGATAATTATTTATATGGATAATATGACTTATTTGAGCTCATTTTTGGAGACAAAATTAGAGTTACAATTCAATCGTTCAAACGAATTCAAAAAATGAAAGATTATACAAATTTGCAGGTTTATACGGGAAATTTACTTGCAAGTAGCAATTTTGACATAACCACATTTAAATTGTATAATGAGTCGTTCAAGAAGTCCATATCGGTAGACGTTGGGTTGAGCAGTTTGGATTGAAACCATTAAGTAAGATTTTCACTGAATATTTCTTTTTTGCATGTTTGTTGTACAATATCATTTATAACGGAACTGTAGTTGAGTGCATATTTTCTGAGTCTACTTCAAGTCATCAGTATTCGTCCCAGGTGCATTAAAAAAGGGACGAGTCCGGACTGAAGGACTAGTTTATACATATTTCAATACTGATGGCAAGCATTTAAAACTCAGTTAGGAACAGAAGACAGTTCTAGACCATTTGATCTCATTTTGGGCGAACCAGTAAATAATAGAAAATAGACTATTGTCAGTGTCCCAAATATTTTTATTTTAGCGGTGAGGTTGTTGAAGATCAGAGGCCGAGGGGTACAGAGGCTGGATTTAAATATCTAGTAAGGAGGTGCGTCAAACTCCTTAATATGAGCCAACCAGAAAATATTTTACTCCTGAGTACGGAGAGTAATTAACTTTTTAAATTTTAATTTATTAACAACTTATTATACAAAATAAATTTATTTGTTTTTTTTCTATCCGTAATTAATAAAAAGTTAAACATTAAAAAGAAAACATTCTTTTAATTTTTTATGAAATTCCTTTATACATAATAAGGAATCGGCTTTGGCTGAAAATTTGGTATTGCTACATCCCTAGTTATTACTACTGTTCTGTAAGTCCTCATTTAGGACTGAAGACTGAAGCCCTAGCCAATTCACTGTCCACCTGGTCAGTGAATATCAGGAATATTAGTCCTAAAACTAATAAAGTTTGGTCATTATGACGTCACTCGAGTTTATTTATTATTTTATTGTCCGTTTTAGTACTGAAAGTCCAAAGGACCAACAGTCTTATGGACCTGTCCTAAGACTGGACTTAACCGAGTAAATAAGGACTGAAAACAATTAAGATTTTACAAAAATAGCAAATTCGTAAAGATTTCAGTACATATATTTTATTTAATTACATAGATTTAATTCAAATATCCCTGTTTATGACTGACAAAGAAAAAAAAATTGTATAAATCCTCGTGAATGTAAATTGATAAGCAAAGTATTTGTTGGCAAATTTGATGGACGGCATAAGTACTGGAAAAGTTCACTAAATAAAGTAGAGTGCTCTGCACTCGCTAATACATTCGAATTTTTAAAATTAATAATAGCAATAATATTTTGCGGATTAACAACATATACTTTTTTTTAATGTAAGGTCACGATGAAGTTTTATAAAAATTTCTTGAAGTGTTCACCATTTTATGATTAAAATTATCAATTATAAGCCCCCAAAATCCCTTTCCCTTCAATGATGATTCAATTTATATCATCATTAAAAACGCTTTTATAATTAGTTCCTTTACTAATCAGAGATTTACTTTCGATTAAAGCTCAAAGTGGCGAAACACACCTGTTAGTTCAAGTAGATTCAGGGCTCTTGTAAAAAAAAATTATCATGCAAGATGTCACTTTTCATGATACTACAGATGACGTCGCTATATCATTTTTTTCCATTTTGCCTTATGCCGTATGCAACTTACTCTTCCTTTCTCAGAATTTACTTTGTTCAGTCAGTTAAATGGTTGAGTCCATGGAGTCTGTGTAGGTGGGTTTTAGAGTAATATTTAATGTTTTGAGTGGAAAAATAAGTGTTGCTAAGAACATTACTTTCTATAAATGCTGATAACGTGATATTCGTTTCCCCGTTAGCTTTTGATCCTTTATGAGACAAACTTTTTCACGTGATGGATCATTACATATGAAGTTAACACGTTCCTCTCTCGTTGTTTTTCATCCTTTATACTATATAAATGCATCAAAGGAGCCTCTCTATTTAAATAAACGACGCACACAAAGAGACGAATTGCATAATAGGAGGATGATGACAAGAGAGAAGACATTCATAAGTAACTTACCGCTATGTTAAATTATTGGAATGCCCATTAATGACTGTAAAAATATAAAAAAAGATTATAGAAAAATGTACATTCAAAGATTTGAAGAAGAACATGAAAATAGTTTGATAAATATAAAACTTTTCTGCCAATGTTTACATTCATTTTTGTCATAAATCAATACCCTTCATGAACTTCAGCATGACTACGGCGGCAGTTTTTGATCAAAATAAGAATAATTCTGAAATACAAATGGATGGGTAAATATATCATTCAATGGTGGTGAAAAGTAACCTTGAACATTATTTGATTTTTTGTTTGTGTGTTTGATAGGGACGTTGACTTTATGATTGTATAGAAAGGAATTTCTTATCATTGTGATTATGTGTGTAAAAAAAAGTACTGTAAAAGTGAACTAAACTCTACATAACCATTTATATTTTAGTTTTGCATGCCTCATAAATAATATTTCACTTGTCAAAAATATTTACATTTTAGGCGAGGTTTAGAGTTACATACCTGAGTCTTTGTAAGAATATATTTTACTTGCAAATTACGAATCTACAATAAGTTTTTATACATACATATAATACAAGACTTGGATCATTTTCAATTACTTGCGCTAAGTTTAAGACAGAAAAAAATTTCAAGAGCTACCCAAAGTCCTATAAAAATCGATTTAATTAATACAAAATGTTATGTTTATATAAAAATACATTATTTTTTGTGAATTTGGAGCTTACGTTAAAGGTTTTTTAAATATATAACTTTTTTTTCCAACTTATCAAGAATAAATCGGACTCATATAAAGGATGAATAATATTTCATCCTTTTTAAAGAAAATATGCACTTCCTACATACATTAATTATTATATTATTTTCAACAAATGAAAAGCAGGGTACATTGTATAAGTTTGCCTGTACGTCATACTTTATCTTTCTATCTTGAAATTGGAGATTGCGTAAGCCCAAAGTTGAAATTAGGTCATTTCTAGAGAAATAAATATACTTTAGGTATATGGATTTCACTCAAGCCTCCTTAGCACTTTGGAGGGCAATAAAAGTAGATGAACGGTCTTATAATGTAAAGAGAGGAAATTAGAAAAGTATTTTTTCTTAAATTTTGTTATAATTGTATAATATGCCATTATTTTGTAGCTGCTATTTATATTTGCAAATCAATATTCATTGTGACTGCAAATATTTGAAGAATATATTGATAAATTTACTTATTTTTCCTTTACAGAATGTTAATTGAAAAAAGTAATTTTCATTTCATTATGACTGTAAACAGTAATTCAATTTCGTAAACATGGATTCTAATGAAAATAATATACCAAAACAATGAGTCATTAATATTTACAAAATAAGTAAAAAAAAGCAATTATTATTATACTATGTAGGTATTTTTCATTACAGTTATAGCCTTTTAAAAATTATTATATAGCTCTTTAAACCCAATTTCGGGTTTAATATAATAAAGTGATACACAATATCTACTTAAATATGTCCCAAATATGACAACTAAGTGACACCACTTATTTAAAAAAATCCAAACTTCAAAAGATTTGAGCAATATGACTCCGTATACTTATGTTTAAATTTTTAACTTCATAAACAAATATTCTTTGAACCTGAACAATTTGAAAATGTGTATTGTTTGTAGAGTTAGAAATGCCACGCTGTATTAAATTTTGTATGCACGACAAATAATAACGTTTCTTCACATTTATACATCCAGACAAAAAATATAATTTTTTTTATTTTCACAAGGAAAATTGTAGAGGTTTGGAGATTATTATATGCAAAGTTTATAGAAATAAGGTTTCCATTCACATTGTTTACGTGTACACATCTGATAGATTAAGAAATTCATCTTAAGTATTATAATGTTCACGTAATAAAGGTCACTTATTTAACTGTTGAACACCACAGAGCAGATATGGAATAACATACTTACGAATCTGTTTAAGATTATGTTAGAAATGATTACAAAACAAAATTACGTGTTTGATTAGAGTTGTTAATAAAACCTCTCATCTATTTTGCAAATTAAAAACTATTTAATTCATAATTATGAACAAAGATAACTCAAAATTTTAACATAAGAACGACATAAAAAAATGATTTTTGAACCTTTAAGCATTAAAATATTCAACACTATAGGTATAAAAAAGATATGGATATTAAAAATAGCACAAATTGCAAAAAACTAATGATAGAATTTATGTAAGAGTCCGAGGAGAAGGCGGGAGCGAGACGTATGGTACCACTGAATTAAGAACATTATAAATATCAGTTCCCTATTAAATGATTGGGTGATGGGATACAATAAATACTTGGTATAGAAAAGATAAATTTCTACATTTATCAATATCATTAATGCAGGCAAAAATTATAATTATATTTAGATTCATATATACTTACCTTTGTTATATATTTTTAAATCAATTTATACCAAAGATAGGCGAGGATTTTTCTTTAAGAGGAAGATGTTAACACACCAAAAAAAGAGAACACATGAATCACCCTTTTTCTTTTTTGTAATCGGTATACTTATGTAGTATGTTGTTTACATAGATCCATTCTTTACCAATAACTTTTTTCCTTAGCTGGAAGAATCTGAGCTGGATAGAGAAAAACTAAGGCCATATTTGAAATCAGAGGTGCAAATCCTACAAAGTTCAGCAAAAGTCAGCTATATTGATTGAAAATGTAAAAAAAATGTCCTTTGATTCTATTTGTGAATTAAATTTTCCAAATTTGATGATACTTTTTGATATTTAACAATTTTTGTAATATTCAAAAAGTGTTACATTTTAAATGGAACGGTCATTTTTGGGAATAATAGAAGTTCAGCTCTTTTTGATCAAAGTGCATTTGTGCTGTTAAATAGTGTAATAACTAACCAATTCAAAACTATGATTAAAAAATAAGTACATTTCCATTTTTTTTAGTCCCTCCATGTTACGAACAACGATGTGTTAATTTTCAACAAATTTTAAAATATTTGAAGTCTGACAAAGACTAACGTACAACTACACACATTCATAGGCTTTTTGATGGCTTATTTTATGCCCAATGCTCAACCATATACATATCGTTTACAATAATAAAAAATAATTTATGACATCTTAATTTAACATTGCACAAATTATGTACTTGTATATGCATGCATCAATATAAACATATTTACATATGTATGCAAAAAAAAAAGCTAAACGTCGAAATATATTAAGTTCTTGTGTTTGGATAAGACTTTGTCTATATTATAAAAGATCTGTTGTTTGTTATAAACAACTTGTTTTTTTTATCTTGCAAGTATTCATGATAGATAAACTATTCAATGATGATGTGATGTATGGATCATCTTACTTATCCAGTCATGATATACTTATAAATATGTGAACCTGGGTAATACCATGAATATATTTACATAAAAGGTAGTGTTATTTCTCGTCCAACGTAGGGAGATATATGAAGGTTGCAAAATGTCTTTTTTCTCAAATATCAAAAAGAGCAGCTTAGCTGTTGTGAAGTTTTATTATGTCTGTTAAAAACAACCATGATATGGAGGAACTGAATACACAACCCAGTCTGGATATTTCAGGGTATATAGACTGAAATCAATGTAGACCCTCAATTCTACGCCAAGTTCAACAAGGGCACACACATATATCTCTCCATTGTTTCTCATCGCCATTCCTGTACACAGGCACTAGCTATACTTTCTACTAGGATGTTCTGTTTTCAAGAATTAAATAATAATAATAACCCTTGCAGACCTTGACAATGTAGTCAGACTTGAGCTTCGTCCGCTCCTTCTTCATGGAATCTTTTAGAGCCTGGGCACTCCTGTTTGGAGTATCCCACACACACTCCTCCAGGCCGCGCTAGAGAGAGTAGTCCAAGGGGTTTGAGTCTGGAGAGGAGGGCGGTTACATATATAGATCCCCAAAGTACGGAAAGTTGTCTGTCAGGAAGGCGTGGGTCTTAGCGATGCCAAAACACGGAGCTCCGTCTTGATTGAAAAAAAAGTTGTCCCATAACATTTTTCTGGCCCAAGGAATCACTTTCTTTTACAGAAGTTCTATGTAAGCATCTGTATTGAGTCGCTTCTTCCTCTTCGCCAAAAATTGGAGGGTAAACTCCACAACATCCAACACCATGATTCCGGCTGGATTTTTTGTTGTACTGAAGGCAGGTCTCACTAGAGCTTAGACATTGTTTGGATGTTCGGTTGTGATGTAGAAGCTGTTTTTTGGATATTAGCATCTACATTGAAAAAAAAATCATCAGAAAAGAGCAAAACTATGCCATAATTTTTAGAATCTTCTTTTCTCTTTCAACCGTCTCAGCTTGCTTTGTTCAGAAATAAGATGTCCTGTTGTCCTCCTCTAAGAATTGCACCAATATCATAATAAAATGTGCACGACTGGATAAGGTCAACCCTGGAGATTTTATGAGTAAATAATAAAAGTCTTTATGAGGAAGTACAGAGAATTGTGTTTTTTTCATTTTAGAGCAGTCGTATTGCATTATTTTTGAAGGGCAAAGTTATACACAAATGAAAATGGATAAGTAATTATTGTGGTGCTACTTGAAACCGTTGTTCTTTCCTCATTATTGATCACAACTCAACTGCCCTTGAAAGCAGAAAGTAATTTCGTGCTATCCTCTAATTAAATTTGCTATTTTCTTGCAAAAATAATCTATCTAAGTATTGCAGGTTTGGGCCCAACCTTTATCTTCATGAAAACTCACGTATTTGGTAGCTAATAGTATGAAACCCCATTAGGTAGCAATCAGAGTTATTAAAAATTAAATACTTTTATCATTAATAATATTCAATGATAGGAAAATGTAAAAGAACTCCACAAAAAAAGAAAAATGATATGGCATATATACACTCTGAAACTTTTAAAAACGCTTTAAAAAAACAATTAAAAGATATGAATGTTAGCATATATAAGTCAAATAAATTTATGATTTCATTTGAAATTTTTATTTTAACAGAAAAATAAATAAAAAAATACGGAACTCATTTATCATTACTGTTTAAAAAAAGTATTGTTTTAAACCAACGATTTTATGGCTTCCAATTCTTAGAAAAAGGTTTGATTTTATGAATATGCAGATTTTTCTTTTAACAAAACTTACAAATTGACTTATAATTGTTATTTTATTTTTTGTTTTCATGAAATTTAAAAGAATAATATTCATAGAAAAAAGAACAAAGAAAAATACTAGACTTTCTACCCTTTGTTAAAACAATTAAGACATCAACTTTTTGCAAATTAATATGAATATCCTTCAACACTATATAAATAATATGTGGAAGCTAATTATGAAGCGAACTTGAGAACATTTTTTTTTTCTAACTCTTAATAAATACTGCGTTATTTCTTTTAATTTCTTCATCAACAATAGTGCTACATCAATAAATTCTGTTAATATAATAAATTTAATGTAATTTAATTATTACAGAGGTTGAGGCTAAAATGATTTTTGAGATATCAAGGACGCAAAAATAACCGTGAAAGAGGTCAGCTGCATTCTTGAGTGCTCCAACTAGTGGCAACCTGGCAAAGGAAGGGTAAGGAGCCCTTGAGAGTAATATTTTAAATAATTCATAATAACTGTCACCGCGTGAGAGTATTACCACAGCCAAATATATGTCCGTTTGAAAAAATAGGACCTCAGTAGGAAAAATTGATAAATCTTTAACCCAGAGCGAAAACATACGATCTGGACGAAAACTAAAACGTAGATAATTAACTTACAATATTTGAATTACTATATCTTTGCCAATATTGAAGCTAGTAGATTCAAATTTGACTATCATCATAAGCATACCAAATTTATAAAATGCATATAGCAGATAGTACATTTTTGAAGGCTAAATATATTAACTTCAGCCCATAAATGTGCTATCTGCTTTAGATTAACTAGTAAAGTTTACATTTCAAGGATGTAAAACTATTTAATCAAACTAAAGGATGATGGAGTTTACTAAAAATGTTGTTGTATATAAGTACATGGAGCTATTAAATTAAAATACTGCCATGATTGTATTTGTTAAAAGCTATTAATATGGATTGGACACCACTATAGCTAATAATCAATGTAAAATAGTCACAATTTATCTGAAAGAATGAATCACTGCATTGCAAATAGGAATATTAACTCTATAAGTACCAAATTATTTTCTTGCAATTGCCAAATTTTTTAGAATTAATTTGCGTTATTTATTATATTAATGTGAGAAAATTAAAAACAAAAAAAAAAACATTCACTTTATATTGAAATGAAACATATATTTATTAATTTGTGAATAAATGATAAAAACGTTCCTTCCAAATGCACATATATGTACCAATTTGTGCTCCGGCCAAAAAGTTAAATCCCATTAAATACTATATCATTTTTTTCTTGTCCATAGCTTATCAAGAAGTGGAATAAATAGACAAATTAGCGAAGTAACATGACCCCTGAGCTCTACCACAATTCCTTCCAATCTAAACAATAATATAATACGCTATGTAGACCGATTTAAAAAATGATTGAGTGAGGGATAACATATGCAAGGGTACGCTACTAATACAGTTGTAAAACGTTTGTTTAATAAGTTACCTATTATATATCCACATTTGTTTGAAATGGAACAAATATGCTCCAATGGTCTTATTAGGGTTAAAACCACATAAAATGGATTGGCACTGAAAATATTTATAGGATTGTAGTTAGAATATTTTCTGTTCTGAAATATGAAATGATATTGACTTTTGGCAAAAAAAAAAAATGGAAAATCAGAATTTCCAAATATGGTTACTCAGAAAAAGGCATTGAACTCGTTTTGACATCTAATATGCTTTCTTACAACAAAATGTAAGTAAAATTAAATCTATTTTCCACAAAAAAAGTCATAAACTAATAGGAAAAGTTTTTCTCTCTCCCTCCCTTAAAAAATCCTGGCGAAGACTTGGGCTGACTGACATGGCCAACAGGTTTTTGGTTTAAAAAGAAGGTCAATATTTATGTGGTTCAACAGGATTCATTTTTGTCATCGGTAATTCATTCTTATATTACTTTAAGAAATAGATATTTATAAAATTAGTGTATAGGGAAAAATAAATCGATAAATTATTGCATTACATACTGAGGTATATACCAATATTCGTGCATATACTTACCTTTTTCTTTACTTCTTATAAAAAAAATTGATCATAATATTCGGTAGCCCCATACAACGCACACACACACACAAATATGATTTATATGCAAATGCTTCTAAGCCTCTCTTTCCTTCTCTTTTTTTCATCATCAATCCTTTTGAGTGTATATGTTGACATATTTATTAGATATAATTTTTTTATAACTATGTAGGTAGTTCATTTTGGCAGTCGACACAGAATTTTCTTGATTAATTAGTTAATGTTATCTTAGAGGGATTCGTTCCTTCGGTCGGCTAACAATATTCTTATATATGTACATAATCACTCAGTCCTATACATACTTTCCAATGTGCCTATAGATTTCACTCTAAAAGCATTATCATCGCTATGTACAAATAAGGAGAAGAAATCTACAAGAGGATGCTATGGACTAATGTATCTTTTTAAATTCCATAGTGGAGTTACAAAATCCAGCCAAAAATATTATTTATTATATTTAAGATCGAAAAGCAGAAAAGTTTTACGATAAAAGTATAATTCATATTATGTGGAGTACTTGAATTTTTTGCACATTCCCAGATACATTTTGAACACACTGAAGATTATTAGGGATAATGGTACTTCCAAAAATTATATAAGTACCCTAGCAATTTGCTTATAGCTTACATCGATTTGAATTATGATGAGAATAAAGAAAGAAAAAAATGATTTTAAGTAGTGATAGCCAATAGGGAAAGAGCAATAATGGCATTTTCTTATATTTTCCAAGGTACCAATATCCACTGATTAAACTCCTACTCCCTTGTAAGGGCCGTTGATGACGTTTGTCAAATACATTAAGATCAAAAGGTCCATTTCCCTCACAAATAATCATGAATGTTCTCTCTTTACAGAGTTAGACAAAGATTACTAACTTGTTAAGACGTCACAATATATCCCCTATTACTAAAAATGATAATAAAGGGAATGAATTTACAAGGAACGAATTAATTGGTCATGAAAAAAATCAATATGTACTAATCCTTAGGTCTGATTTACTTATACTAGCCATTTATGTTATCTACAAAAAAAGTTAAGCCTATCTTTTCATTTTCCCTTATAATTAATATAGTTTGCAATGTGTTGAAATACAAGTTTAATTCGTTTTTGATACATGCATATGTTTTTAGGGGGGATTAGCCCCAAAAATTGAAAACACCGTTAAATGATTACTTATATACTTATTTCTATATAATTTATCTGAGAGGGAGAAATGATTATCTTCAACTCAGTATGTGTAGGTTCAAATCCCAAAGACTCGTAGAGAAGAAAATATGCATAATGTATATGGGCTTCAAAGAAAATTCCTAGGTCAGATGAAAATAAACTATGATGTCTACTGATAATTAATCAGAGAAACTCTATCTGACCAATTACCGGTTGTCCATTGAAATCTGAACAATAACTAATTAAGTAATTAATGAAAGTTGAGTAATTCAAATTAATTCTTATTTCGATAAATTAAAGCATGAACAATTAGTTACAAAAGAAACTGGGCACTCTAGCTTACGTAAAAGTTGAAAAATGACAATTGAACTATTTGCTTGCTTAGCTCTATGCCTTAATCACGTCATAAACTGTTGATTTCGGATATTTGAAGACGGAAATTATCTCTTGAGCAGAGTTTCCCATGCGACGACCTTCGATGATAGAAATTCTCCTGACTTTTTCCATGCTTGAACGACAAAATACTCAAAAAAAACCATCTTATTAAATTCGATAACTAACACATTTAGCTTGTCGCAAGTATTGAATTTTTTATCATATAACCTATACAAGTCTCATAATTAGCCGTTAAAGTTATTCCGGATTCGTCTTGTCCACCCTGTATATTGTGAATACCTTCATTCTATTTAAGTATAGTTTGGAAACTCCTAACTTAAGCCAAGGAATATTTTATGAATAAAGTAGTCCTGACATATACTACGTTAATATGTAGAGTTGTAAAAAATATGATCTTGTGGTAGACTTTAAAAACCCATATAATTATATGGTAACCCTGACAATTTACAAAATGTTTGGGAGAAGAGTAACTTAGCTGTCATGACGTTTTATTAGATTAGCTTTATATCCCTGGAAAAGAAGGAAATAAAGACAAATCTCTCTCCGTACACTCGTATAGTGAGGACAAACTCGTCATTCTTGAAGATAAAATATCCAAATATAAAGTAATAACAAGTGCAAGGAAGAGGAAGACTAATACTAAGGATTTGTTATAACAATCAGTCGTTGTTGGACTCGGAGTATAATTCATCTCATAGATGGTCATAGCTAATCTAATGAAACATCATGGCAGCTAAGCTGTACTCCTCACAAATATTTCTCAAATTGAAAGTCAGTCACTTTAATTTTCAAACACTATAATGATAACAGCTTTATCAAATAAAACAAATCTTATTTAGGTTGTAAATACATAAAAGTATCTCGCACACTCTTTGCTTTATATTTATTTTATATAACTTTATTAACGTAACAATTTGAGTGAAGTGGGGAGAATTAAGTAAAAATGAAGTAAATACAATAATCGAACTTATCCAGGAGTGCAGAATCCAAAACTGATCGCAATTTTTCTCTCAGACATCTGAATTCTGAAATATAGTAATTCAGGAAGATCTATTTAAAAAATATGCATCTCCAAAGATTTATGTTCCATTTTTAATTTGTTAAGTGATTCCATTTTGAAATATTAAAATTCTCTACTCATCATGAATGGATTACTTTATTGTTTCGATCCTGGTATCTGATTCCCAAGGAAGGAGTCAACTCTACTCCTTTATGAGGTCTGGTAGTTTTCCTCGGATGAATTATCTTCCTCTCGTCTCTCGTGGTATTCGTATTCTGAATTCAAACATCTTTGGAGATGGATGATCAAGTTAGAATTGTCTTCCCTTGGTTACTTCGATAGTCCTTTACGGGGCATTGAAATAAATAAAATTATGATGATAAAGTTGACTATTTGCTAGTACACCCCATAAATATGGGATCACTTAAAAAATACAAAATGGAACAAAAATCCTCGGAGATGCTTATTTCTTAAATTATACATTGAATATTTTTCTATAATATAAGCTATGATACTTTTCATCAGTATATATTTTGAATAAGTTATAAGAATTCAAAGAAGAGTGTCGTTTTTCATCATTTTTACCCTAAAAATGGAAACATGTCGAGCTCAAAACAAGATACAGAATCAATAACAACACTTTGTCATCAATAACAACTCTTTATAATCATAAAAAAACACTTTTACATAAGTTTTTATTTATCCGACTTTTAATTTGGTGATTTTTTTAAGGGTAAAAATGACTTTGAACAAGAATGGTCCCAAATTGCTATAATTCCAGATATTTCAGAACTCAGATGACTGAAAGATAAACTAAGATCTATTTTGGATTTTCTTTTTCAAAGAAATATATATATCTTTGTCTGGAATTCATTTGTACAAAATGAGTGTTCCTCTGTGCAGTTATTAATAAGTAAAATAATAGAAAACATTTGATTTGATTTGGCTTGTCATAAATGTTTAATTAGTAATTAGATAAAATCTGAAAGTTTAAAGAAGTTTTTATATTTGAATACAGAGGGTAGTAATCACTGTCTCCCAAAAATTATTTCAATACTGTATTTATTGACCCTATTAATGCTGAGTCATCCATAGACCCTTCCCCAATAATAAAACCGTGATTACAACACCAATATATAAATAAGAGAGAAGGAAAGAGAGAGATTTTAGATTAATAAGAAATAATATTTAATAGGTTCATATGAAATACCATCGACATAAGTATTATTTACGCAAAAAAATATATATACTATTAAAATATTCATTTTGATCTTGGGGTGTTTAAACACCCCAGGGAAGTACTCAAATTAGTATTTGAAGGAAAGTAACGAAGGGTTAAGAACTCATTAAAAATTAGTTGTTCCTGGACTGTATCTGCATTGACAACATCTTATTTTTATGAATACCCAATAACTAGTTTCGTATTTGCTTTCCTAAACAGCAGTTGCCTTAATAGTTGTTTGATCAATTAAAAATAAATAATAGAAACACTTAAGCACCAAAATGCATTTTCTGAAAAATGTGAAGGAGGGGAAATATATTTACTTTGCTATTAATTTTTTTTTTTTTTTTTTGTAGCCTTAAATAGTCAAAAAATGATTTATTACCTTTGATATATATTATATTTAAATATGGAGCAAAACACGATTGCTGCATCCAAAAGAGATCTTTTCTTTCTCTCTACCACCCATCTTTGACGACGACGAAGACGATACCTTTTCGCCCCCACAGACTCTAAAACGTGAGTCATATTTTCCATTAGTGTACTACATCCTATCTATGTACACTAGGGTAAGGAATTTTTACCAATGTCATATTCTTGATTTAGTTTTGAACGATTTTTATGTAGAATTTGAAAAAAAAATTAGTTGTTAAGGTAGTTGAACCAAAAACGTCACGCATAAAAAGATTTCAACTATAAGTTATTAGCTTATATACATTGTTTTGAGTACAAAAATATATTCTAATTATTTAAAAAAAACTTAATAACATATAAAAACAAAATACTATCCAAATTAGTAATAATACAGTTATCAGATAGAATGAATCTAAGAGATTAGCTACTTTTTTTTTACGATATGATCCTCAGAAATCTTTTATTAATTTAACGTCTTGAAATATTCAATACAGGGGGAGTAATATGAACACATTTGATCACCTCACTATATCTACCTATAAGAAATCTGTGACCACCTTTTGGGGCATGCCCCACCTTTTAAGAAACATTTCTCTAACAGACTCCTAACTATAGGGAAAATTTATATATAAGTATTAAATATGTGTAGGGTAAACAGCATTGAGTGATCAACCCATATTGTTAAAGGGGGCTATTTTTTATAAAACTAACAAATTAAAAATATATTCACTCTCTAAAAAAATACATGCTAAAATATTACGCTAATATTATATATTCTTATCAATGACATTTAAAATAGCTCCTGCGTGATATTTTTTATTATTTGATAAAATTAAGGTGATTTGTGTTATTTATAGGTAACAATTCATCTACAAGCATTAAAGGGAATTAAACTATGAAAAGTCAATAACCTAATGTATACACTTAAAATGACTCTAAATTCCATCCATTAAAACCATTTGTGTTCGTGATATGCAAGGTATTTGTAGCCGCCTATTTTTATTTGAATATGTTTATGATATCCTTACAAAAATATGCCTTTGTTTGATGAAAAGTTTTTATCTTGAAATGGAGAACACATGTCAGACATAAATAGATAAGTAAAGTTTGATAGTCTGTTATTTACCGAAATATTATGTACTCGTATTTACAACCACATATAATTAGCCGAAAGGTAAAAGTTATCTTTATCAAAGAGATCGAATTAATTATCGTATTTTATAATTATAAATTTCTATACGAAGAAATTTTGTATGAAATTTCTTTATGAAGAAATTTTGTATGAAATATCTTTATGAAGAAATCTTGTTGGAAACATTTATATGAAAGACTAAATCAGTATCACATCCAAAAAATTTAAATTACACATTTGGTTAAACGGCTTTAATTATATTTACTATACTCTTAGTGAGCTTTTCCAAAGCTGTTTCTTTAAAGCACCAAAAGGGATTCATATAAAAAATTATAACCTTCCATGCATGATGTTCACTAGAGTGGACCACTGTATGATTGACATTTTTCTCATAGTTTATAAATCATATCCAGAGGTGTATAAAATATATTTTTGTAAGCGGGAGTAGTATTTTCTACTTTGCAATCTAAACAGGATTTTCATATTTCCAAAGCTGGGATCATTATTATATAATTGTTGAAGTTAGAACATCTAAGTATTAAGTAATCAATAATGTGTGTGATCAAGAGAGACGGAGAGAAACAATGAGGTTTGCTCAGGACTTATAAGTGTAAGTCCATGCTGGACTCAAATGGGTGATTTCGGTCTATGTATTCGATAGACATAGATTGAGATGTGAGTTAATTAAAGTAATAAATCGGGTTCTTGCAGCTACAAAAATAATACGTCATAACAGCTAAGCTACTCTCCTCTCCAACATTTTCCTAAATTTGCAGAGATTACCAATTTCATTTTCGGTTTCTTTTATTTTTACATACTGCCAGGACATAAATTATGAATCACTGATCATATCTGACACATTTGTAAATAATTAATTAACAAACACATTTTAGTATCAAATCAAGTGGTTATTAGTATCGAGTATGGTCTAAGACAATTGAAATCATCATTGTTGGGAACTAATTCGGTCATTTAAAGAAGTTTGATTTGAGTTGATCCTAAATAATAATTTGGTCCAGATCGATTTCTCAATAAAAATTGGTCTTGATTAGTCTCATTTAAATTGGGACTGGATTTTATAATTCAATCGTTAATAGCATTATTTTTTTCTACAAATTGGGAAGATGGGTGCAATGGCGTCATGTAAGGTTTAAAGTGTTTCAAATGTATACAACTAGGATTGGGAAGAAAGTCCATCTATAGATTTGGACCAAAAAAGTTGGTCTACGATTTGAAAACAATTAAATTTTGGTTTGAGACCCCGTTCTTGACCTAAATATTGGTCTAAATCAGCCTGTTGAAAGTTACTTAAGACCTAATCAAAAAAAAAAAAAAAAATCTCGGACCGAGTGTCAATATAGGTGATTATGTAGTCAACTTGAAAATTATTTTATTCCTTTTTAAATAATTTATTTGAAAAAGGTCGATCAGACACAAGTGAATGTAAGGCAGATATTTTTACAAAAATTGTTCTATTTTAGGAAAGTAAAAGTTATTTGGTAAAAGTCAGTTGCATCAAATAGCATTTTTGATTATAATATAAGAAAAAATATGAAAATCTTTTAAATTCATTAGCAAGAAATTTCAATTTTCCACTGTAGTGGACACCACGCATCAACAGTTTTGCATAAAATTTATTAATTTACTATATCTCTTAACGATTGAATGTCTTATTTATTTTGAATACATAATCTAATATTTATTAGTATCTTATTTGAAAAAAATTAGGACAAACATTTCCTTATATCGAAGAAATTTTGTTAATTTATATACAAAAGATATTATTTATTTATTTTTTCCAGTGTAGTAGACAACTTCAAAAAAATTGAATTTGAAAAATCAAAAAATTAAGTTTCAATGTGAATAATGATATCAATAAATAATAATCAGGATAAAAAAATGAGATATATTTATTTAATTCAAACATGGAAAGCACATGAACTAATCCATTTCTAATACAAAGGCTGAATTCTCAGCTGGAAGGTGGATTGGTTTAAATGTTCCCACCAACAATAATGTAAGACAAAATTTACCAGCTCCAAATTTGTTTTTTGTTCTTTCCTTAGATTAATTTACAAATTTTACTATATATTCCACCCTTCCCCCCCCCTACATAAACGGATATTTTTCACAAAGTTATAGTATAAAAATTATTCGAAAGTTTATCTTTTTATAAGCTTAAGAATTAAGTTCTAAGTGGCACTTAAAAATACTTAAAAAATATATTTATTACTTAAAGATATTACCAAATGGTTGCAGTTCATTTATGAAGTTAATCCTCAAATTTTTTAACAACTTTTGGAATTTCATGATCCTAGTATATTTTTATTATGATTTAAAAAAAAAATACAAATTACAAAACTACCAGACCATTTGGCAGTGATTTGATGATTTTAAGCATTCAAAATATAAAACAAAATTATCTATTGAAAAAAGGGATTATTAAGCAAAATTTGAAGGAGCTCAAACACGTATTTCTTTACTTTAACAAGAAAACATGTTTTTAATTTGTACCAAGCTTAGTCAGAATTATAGAATTATAAATCAAATGCATTTTCGGTATGCTAAAACAAAAAGAAAACGAATATCAATATGGTAACCCTAACAATTTAGAAAATGCTTGGGAGGAGAGCTCATAAAGATTCATTAATTAGCTGCAAGCAGCTAATTAATGAATCTACAAATCGAACACCATATCTAACACGGAATTACACAGATATAAATCCTTAATTCTACTCTAAGTCCAACAAAACTTACATTTGAACTCACCCACAAATCTTCAGTGTTACTTTCAGTTTTATGTGCATAAGTGCATAGACATTCATTTATCAATCATGATAACAGCTTCAGAAAAGCAAGAACACTCCTCAGGTTGTTAATTGCACGCAAAAAATGATCTAGGATTAACAACTCTACTGTCGTGGAATACACTTTGGTCATTTAAGGTAAATAGACCTCTTACCTGGCTGTTCCGTGTCTTTTATAATTAGCCATAATCAATGTATTGAGTAAATTATGATTATATTTTGTATGGTGGCAAAATATTATATAATAAAATCTGAGAAATACAAAACTAAGGCTTCTGCAAGTACAAAAATAATAGAAATGGAATATAACTTGTCTAACGCAATGTTTTATTTTTTGGCTTCCATTTCAAGGAGTTTCATGGTTCTTAAATATCAATACGTACATTTATATATTATTGACTAATTGAATTTTTACTAATTCATATCCGTGAAAGAAAATCAAACGTAATTACAACTTAATTTGGTGAAAATCATGGGAATACGAAGAGAGCCTGAGAAAAATAAAATAATGTATTGTTTTATATGAAAAATTTATGAGGGAATTATAATAAAAAGTTTTTTTATTTCTTTTAATACCAGCGTATAAATGCAAAAATTATATTTGATGATGCAAATAATTTGTTTACATATATAAATTTTACTCTATGTAAGCTTAAACAATGGAACAGTAAAAAAAAACACACACATTTTTATATAAATTGTATTTATTCTTTCTTTCTATTTTTTTAATTCAACATCTTAATGACCAATGATAGTTATTTCTAGCACATGCTAAATTATTACCATTAGTTAAAAAAAATGCACTTCATTTATACTATAATTTTAATTAAAAATATAAATAGATTACACTTACTAGTGAATTACTTTTTACGGCGTTACCTCGCTAATAATAAAATTTACATTTTATTTTTATGTCAACTGTTTTTGTTTCTGCTTCTTTTTTAGTGATTTAATCGCTACTTGGATGAATTAGAATAAACTCTTGTTAAGCTATGACCAATTTCCAACAATTATTGAATAATAATTTTATAAATTGGAAAGAATTGACTGACTATTAACAGATTTAAGGGAATTTTTTATGTTTCAGTTTCGAGGAAAGTTTGCGAAAAACAATAAAGGCTGCAACACGTTACATAATCAAATATTTTAAAATGAATAAAATATTTTTCAAAACCTAATATTTTTTATGAGAAAATTGCAAACAGAAAGTAAAATTTCTTAAGAATGAAAATGTTAAAACTAACACGACAAAATTTACAATTTGAGGACAACTTTTTTTTAAGCTGAAAATAGTAAATTTCATATAAACTTCAAGTATATAATATATATACTTCGAAACTCTTCAGACAGGAGATTCCCATAATTAGAGTTGCAAAATCTACTGCCGGTATGTTACAAAAAAAAATAACAACGAAAAATGGACATGGTAACCCTGACAATTTGAAGAATATTTGTGAGGACAGCAGCTTCCCTGTAATGATATTTTATTAGATTACCTACATGCAGCTATAATAGGTATGAAATGTACACAAATCCTAATCTTTATTTGCATAGGTAGATGGCATAGGCAGAAATTGCACCAATGTCTATCCTCAATTCTAATTTATTTCCAACAAGGGTTTACATTTGTAACTCCCCGACAAGTCCTCAGAGTTTCACATCACTTCCCAAGGATGTACTATAATTCGCTAGTGTTGTCTACAGATCTGTAGTATTCGAATCCAGGCTTAAATCATTTTTATAAACTTATAAAAATGAGACACTTTGACTCGACTCCGTTATTTTTTTAATTATAAAGTTACAAAATTATTGATAAATTTGTTAAATTCTTTTGAATATCCCTTAATTATATCTGCAGGGTTTATTTATAAGCTTTAACTTAGTATACTCCTCTCTTTTTTTAGTTTTTTCCAAACTCAAATCAAATCTTACTAAATTGTAAAAATCCCTATCATAAAATAAGTAAGAACCGTCTCCTTGCTTTAAAAAATAATGAAATTATGTCACCACGAATTGACTTTGAACCAATTTTAATTTACTATTTTAAGAAACAGTTGGGAGTGGTGATGGATGTTGGACAAATATCGTGTTACTGAACCGGGATTTTGACACAAAATATCCGATATATTCGGCGGACCCAAAAAAATCGTAAGAATCATATTTTTTTCAAAAGTATCTAGTTTTGAGTCAGTTTGAACTTTCCAAGGCAAGTCGCGAGTAATAAAAGACAACCTCAAGTCTTGTTCTAGTCAATAATGCATTAGGAAACTAAAAGATATATAATATCCTGCAAGGTGGAGTGACTTTCTGTAGTCAAGGTTACAATTGCCGCTGTATCTTCTATTTGATAATTATAATTATCAAATAGAATATTTATTTTTTTTGTCGCAAAACACGGTGCCAATCTCTGTTGCCTTATTTACAAACTAATATAAGTAAACAATCCTAATGCCCTGTTTGTTGATCTTTGAAATGATTCAATTTGAAAAGATAACCTTAAGAATAGGCTCAAGAATAATAATAAAAAATTGTGGAAATTAACTAAATATATTTTTTAAAGAACCGAATCTATACTAATCTAAAACTGGCACCCAAAATTCATTATTAATATAGAAAAATAACTTGTATTTTAAACTAAATAAATAATTTCAGTAACTCTACAAGTACAAACATTCAAATCAAAATAAAATTAGTTAAAGAAGAAACAATATAATTAGTTGAAAGCAAACATAGAATTAACTCATCAAAATCTGTTGATGCATATAACTTGTAAGTACATTCAGCATATTCATTGAATTACTGCCCATTTTCTTTGTTTGAAAATGATTTGCTTTAAATCTTTATCTTCATTTAAATTTGTTAAAAAGAACAAATCTCTAATTTTGAATAATAATGAAAAGAAAGAATAACTATGTAGGTAAGTACCGGTGGTAGGTCCAGAGTATATATTTAATGGTCTTCTTCTAGGCAAAGTAAACCATGAAAAAAATGGGCGTGCTTCTCCTCCTATAGAAATTAATATTAATATTCATTATAATAATTAAATATTGTACTCAAAAGAAGAGTAAAATATGGGTTTTTGTTGATTTCTTTGGCAAGACTTCGCCCAAATGTTATTATTATTATTACTTGAGTCTACCTTTAATTTCTTTTATTCATTGTTTGCTCAGTAAGTTTAGTTGTACACCCATCAAAGTATATGTATGTAGTTCATCTTTGGCACAACTTTTTGTTAATAAATGTCATTGTACTAATATATGACGTCATTGATGAATAAATTATGGTTCTAGATCATTGTCCCGCATATATTTTCGCCTTTTAGAGATTCTGCCGCCTTTAAAATTTTTAATTATATGTTTGAAATTTAGCTTAAGTTCTTTATGGTTAAAAACATTCGTTTTTTTATATCGATGAAGTTTCTTACATTTCTTCAAGCATCAACTAAGATCTTGACTACGAGTAAGGTACCATTATTGAATGAGTTCTTTATAAAATAGCCTTATGATCCCGGATCTGGTACTTTTTAGTTCTTATAAACACTATTCCTTGATTATTTCATGACATTTTCTATTTTTCTTCTTTTTCACATATAAAGATGGGATACAACAGTAAAGACTAAAGTAAAAGTTTAACCTATACTACAAAAACATTAAAAGAAGGTGAATATATCATGTGAAAAAATCTCCAAGAGGCAAATATGCATACGGCAAAATTAAGGGCGGTGAAAATCTCTGCGAAAAAAATACTGCTCACAAAAAGTTATGTATCAATAAAACATAACGTATACGTTCCTAGTAAATTCTTTTTCTGCAAAATTAATCCCCAGAAATTCCATTTACATTTTTAGGAAAGATATTTTATGACGTCATATGCTTTAAAAAATTAATTAGAAATTTTTCACTGGACTACCTAACTTAAACAAAAACATAGATGTTATTTGCTTATCGTCTGTCGATTTTTCTGTTTTCCCCCTTCTCAATGTTTTGAACGTTGTTATTTGATTGAATATGAATTAGCTTTTGTTATGCAGTGAACAATTCCCAATAATTGTTTAATAATAGTTCCATAGTTGGGAAGAATTGGCCAATTATAAACTGATTTTGGGTTATTATTGTTTCTTTTTGAAGGATAGGTTGCAAGATAGAATAAATTTAACAAAGTGTACCATTTTAAGTCTTGCTCTTGCAAATCCCAACCCTTAACATTGGGCATCACTATGGATATTTATATAAATGATATAAGATTTTGGATGTAATTTTGTGTTATAATTATAATCAGGCACTTTTCATTAAAGCACGAACTATAAAAGATCATCATTTTCTGACAATAATTTTAACTAATTCATTCATCTTACTGATTGTATTTAACTGCAGTTAAAAAAATATATATAAACTTTGATATCTTAAATAAATTGTGAAATATTTTATGTGCTAAATAATGAAGGAATACATTTGTACATTATTACTCTCAGCCCCACAACTCTATTTTAAAATTATTAGATGAAATATTTTTTGAATTAGTCTGCTCTATGGTGTCTAACTTTAGTTGATTAGACCAAGGGTTCACATGTACCAGGTTGCAAAAAAAGTTTTTTAATTTTAATTTACAGATATACCTATATATCAGTCAAAGAATATTTAATTCCTAAACAACGATGTTAACAAAATACTAAAGAACACCTATCAGCCTTCATTGTGTCTCATTTACTCTAGAGGAGGAGCCTCATTGCTGATAAAAACGCTCAAGGCTCTTACTAAGTATCGTCATTATTAGAAGTGTTTTACTCTTTCCATCATTTATAAAAGTACGATAATATTGGATTTATCTTAAGTTAAAGCATCTATATTTTAAAATAAAAATTGGAATTTCAGACTTTGAATCAAATTTTTTACCAACACTATATCTTAAAAGTGAGGAATTTTTTTAAAGACAGATAGTTTTACACGTGCACAGATACATAGACAAATGCAATTTTGCCAAAAATAATTATAAACATATTTGATGATGATTCATACTCCAATACAATGTAATTATGATTCCCATTTATGTAATACCAATTTGAAAGGATAAAATATTTAGTTATTTGCAACAAATTACATGATTAAGTGTTGATTAATTACTAGTTGTTTTATTTCGTTATAAAGATGCTTCAAAATTTGGCCCAAATCGTTATTACAACAAAAATCATAACACCTGTTCAAGAACACTATCCAACAAAGTCATACTTATTTTTATGCACAAGGATAGCATATGCTCAACTTAGTACAGTTTGATCCACTGATTCCAAATACGGTCTTATTTTTTCTCTCATAGCCTTTTTTGTTATTTTTTAAGGTTCAAAACTGTTTTAAGCTAATGTTAAAAAATACTAAAAATTTTAAAATGAAAAACGCTTATCTTTGTTAAATTGACAATAGGTGCGATATAGAGACGTTTTTGGAGACAATATTTCAAGGGTCTTTGTTTCTTTTTTTTAAATTAAAAAAGATCAACTAAGTTTATAACTTTCAGCTATCAAATGCAATACTTTTAAATTTCTTAAATGCATTCGTCTTAAAGCTATGAGCTTCTGAATGAAAATCACGTATTTTCCACTTTAAACAAAGATAACTCGAATTAAAAGTATGATGCAAACATTTTAGAGATGGTTTTAGAATTTTTTAACAGTGAACTTTAAAATATATTAACATAATTTATCCCTATCTTCGATACCAAGGGCTTAAAACAGCTTTGAACCTTAAAAATAGCCAAAAATAATAAAAATGTATGGTGTTTTTCTGAAGGCCACGAGACTATGAGAAAAAAAATAAGGCCATATTTGGAATCAGGGGAGCAAATTCTATTAAATAGAGCATATAATGTTTTTGTACCATTTTTGCTGTTGGGCAGTGTAATTAATTAAACAAATTTTATTAAAAAGAGAAAAAATATGCAAAAAAGAGAAGAACTCAATAAATCAATCAATGATTGAGATTCAATAAACAATGCAAATAAATCAATCGTTGCTATTGAATTTGCTGGAGCTCATTTTTATTTTCCCAAGTCCTGATTGACACTCCTCTATCCCAAGGTTGTCTCTGACCATAAAATATATTGAGTAATATAATAGAAATTACATAGTATTGAAACTTGATTCATCATCAAATATATTTATTATTTTTTTCAGCAATGTGTCCGTTCGGCAAAATTGCATTAGGCAAAGTGGCATTCCGCAATACGGTTTTCTACAAAGTGTCTTAGGTCCAGTTTTGTACTGAAAAATTGTTTTAATTATTCATTTATAAGCAAAAGGTCAATTTCTGTATTTTAATGTCTGCATCACAGGACAGTTGACATGGTTTGATATGAAAATTATAAAGATAAAGAAGGGGGGAGATATTAAACTTTTTTTATATTTATATATAATGTAAACTTCAAAAATATATAATCAGGTATTCCCCCCCAGTTCGCATTAGGTACCTTCTTACCTGCACGTGTACTTTGGGCCATGGCCCCCTACTCCCCCTGGCATCAATTACCCAACATTCTAAATTATAACATTTGGTCATTAATGAGTTATACAGATCAAATAAATGCCGGTCTGCAAAAAAAAAAACTCTCTATGGCACTAAAGAATGGGTATTATCGCTGAAATGCGTTCAGTTGGCATTGTTTGATAAAAGCGCCTGATAGGCGATTATAAAAATTATAGACGTATCGTCGCTCGTGATATTTTACAGACGCGTATGAGTAGTGCTCTGTCAGTCCTTATTTATTCCAGTCCAGTTTCGGTCTGGTCCAATTCAGTTCTTCATCTCAGCCCTTATAAAGTTCGGTCCTTGATGACGTCACTCAACTATAGTGACGATTTTAAATCAGTTTTTGGACTGATCCCAAGGACTGATAGGATCGGTCTTAAGATTTGATTAAACTGGACCGAATAGATAGGGACTAATGGCCTCTAGCTTTATCTTATGATTTTCCCTCCAAAATTATATAACAGGCAACTTATGTTAACAAGAGCACTATTTATTATATCAATAGTTTTGTTGTCAGCTATCAATTTCTCTACTTGATAATCCCCGTATCAATGTTATAAACGTTGACTAGTTGAATTCAATATAGCTCTTATTTAGTTCTTTACTATTCTCAACAATATTGTTCCATATTAATTACAGAGTAAGGAAGAATTGGCAAACTAACAATTAATTTAGGCCTTGTTTCTATTTTTATAGAGAAAGCTTGACAGATGAATTTAGTCAGCTCTAATTTAGACAGTGTCTAGATGACTACATTTTTTGCCGATTTTCATTAATATTGGGTGCCCCTTGCCTATAGGAATACTTTTTGTCATGCTGATTTTCAGCACCCAATAACAAACAATAAAACTTTGAGAATATGAATGATGTTTTATTATGTACACAAAATAAATATATATGTGTTTTTGTTGTACTTAGCGTATAATATTAATTGCAGTTATACTCATTGCCCCACCTGTCATAACCTTTCCTTTATATACATATTATGTTTAATGCACATGTTCATATAGGTCATGATGAAGTAATGTGATGAAGTTGCTTAATCTAGTAATGAGTACAGCGGCTTAATGTATGTACATAATAGCCTATGTAATATAGGTAAACAAGGATGTGAGTTTGAATAGGATTAAACTCTATCATTATCTTAATGGAGATTTCATCAACTCAATGGGCTTAATCCTTAATAAGTGCTTATACTTCTTCAGCTTATGCATTAGGGATCCATGGGGTTTATTTTATCTCCTTCTTTCTTTCTTTTCCTTGATGTGGAATAATGAGGCTTTGTTTATGATATAATAAAAACAACGCTTTAGTTAATTACATATCAAAAAAAGATTTCTTTTCAACATAAATGGAAATTAAAATCAAGTGTACTACAAGGTTTAGTGATTCTGAATCGATTTATGTAGAGGTTTTAACTATGAATCCATGGTTACTCAAAATATTGAGGCTTTGCAATAAATGGGGGGGATAATACCAGAAAAAAACCAGAAATGATATTTTACTAAACAAAGATAGACTTACAAAATTTTGGTCTTTATATTTTCTTCAATGAAAAAGTGTACTGTATCACACTAAATCAAGTGAATACTAGAAGGATTCTAATTATTATTGTGGAAAAACTTTTGTAAAAATGGTTTACTCTAAAATTTATAGTGAAAAATTGTAGCCAAGTGCAATTTTAAGAATCAGTTGAAATCAAAAACTATTTTGTTTGGCTAAAAATTGTCTTCAAAACAATTTTTATGTATTTTACTGTCAAATAACAACTAATATCTTCATATTTGAAACCATCAAAATTGAACTTTTGAAGTTATATGCAAACAAAAGGTTGAAAAATGCATAAATAAATAAAAAATAATAACAAAAGTGCAACTATTTTAGTTGATTTGACACCCATAATTAATAATTTTGGAAACCTTGACTATATACATAATTATTTTTTTTTTTACTATCATTGTATCACGCTTATAAAATACTTCTATGAAACCAACTATAATAACACTCCAGTAAAATGTTGAAGTAGATAGCACACTTGTATAAGATACATTCATCATAGTTCTGTTCGCTATCATGTACAAAAATGTTCTTTTATTTACACATATTTGATCTATATTGGTTAAAAATTGCATTCATATTTAATTTCATATTTTATTCTGACCAATAAAATGGTTCTTTTATTTAAAGTAACTATTGAAATAACATAGATGTGCAATATTTCCACTCTCTTTCTTATATTAAAAAACAAAAACATATATTTCTGATAGTTTAAAGTGTTTTTGAATCATGGATGATATGTTTAGTATAGTACAGTAAGACATTGAAGAATTTTGCATCAAAAAGTGATGTCACGAATTTTTTAACATAGATCCTACGAGTATAATTATTCAAATCCCTAACAAAATTCAATTATGTATATTATTTTATAATATTCAATTTTCCTAATTAATAGTATTCCATATTTAAAATTCTACCTTAAAAAATAAAGATTTTATAAGGATTTGATGTGGGAATGACTTTTCACAATCAGATTTTTACTTTGATCCCTAACTCGAATTTCCCCATCTTTAAAACTCATATCTCTTTTGTATATGAAGATATTGGCTTTAAATTTTGCAGAGAGTATATTCTTACATTTTTAAACCGTTTTTATAAAAATGAAAACAAATCTGTGTGATTTATCCTGTAATATAATTGAAAGCATTATTACAAAAAAAAAAAACATTTTGAAATTATACAGCTGAAAATATATTCACTTAAATTGAAAATTGAATCAAAAAAAATTTGATTCGACAGAAAACCATTTCCAAATACCATTTTTTCTTAGTAGTAAAAACTCAATTAAAATTAATCAAATTCCTCAATAATTATTTACCCACTTTTTTGAAAAGTTTTGTTGCTGTACATATGAGCATAAATAATTGCACTATACCATCAACGTTTATCGAACAAAGAAATGATTAAGGTTTATAATGAGATTTTTGACGGGAATTGCATATGCTTGGTTAATATACATAGATAAAAGTGGAAAATATATGAGCTTTGTTAATGCTGATAAACAAAATTAATAATTATTATAATCATTTTTTCTGCATAATTAGTCAACAGTTTCTAATGTATGTATTATACTCACCCATTTCTATACTGGCTATAAGTATTCTAGACAACATTTCATAATAATTATAATAATTCTAAAGGAAAAAGAAAATTTTCTAATTTTGCCTTTTCTTTTTCTTAAACCCAACCTTTAAATCTACTTTTAATGCACGACTTCCGTAAAGATAAGGGAGTTAAAAAAGATGAAGAATTAAAAGGACTTGGAAGAAAAAAAAATCATGTTTATAATCACTTTGACAGATACAAAATATACATATATTCGTATACGTGTACTCAAGGAATTTTAACTCTACAAATGTATGGAAGTGGAGCAAGCATCACCCTTTTACGACAATAAAACTTTTTGTTCTTGAGTCACTGGGACCATGAAGATAAGAATTCGCGGTTCGTTAAACAATAGTTGTGTTTTTTGTTATTCTTTCTAAAAAGTACCTATATACATAAATATAAAATAATGGTCCTAGGAATAGTTTAGATATGTACTTTTGTAAAATACTTATTTTTTCATTCGCACGACTTATTTTTTTGGAGAAAGCGGATTGCGTTGTACTTCAAACTATTTATAAATATACATATTTGTAATTACGTATATGTCTATGTAGAAACATATGACAAGGTATGTATAAGAAGAGGTAAGAAAATGGTTTTGTTCAAAGAACCATTTCATAATTTCTACTATAATTTATGTCCTTGCAATATTGAAATGAGTAAAAAAACAACTCACGAGTTTATTGATAATTTGTTTTCATATATGGGCTAATTGGTGCAAGGATTATGTCAATACCCAGAATTTATATCAATTTTCTAAGAACTATTGTTTCGTAACTTCGGGGAATAACCACCTATTTTTTATATATTAGCTACGGCTCTTTAAGACTTGTGAACAGGGGTGAGCTATTTGACGCACAGGGTAGGTTGGTACTATTCAATTTCAATCAAATTTTCTAACAACTCTGTTCTAGAACTTTCGTAGAATAACCACCTATACCTGCACTATTATATACGTCTTTTATAGAGTCCCGCCTGCGACTCATTTTCTGACTTCATAAACTCGGAGTAACTTTTTGCATGTTTATTAAGTATCTTCTTCAATTTAAACACCTATTAGATTACATTCTGAAACTCATTTTTATTCTATGAAAATATAACTATTTATGGTAAATTTACGAGTTAATACTATTCATTGATAAAGGATTCAGTGAGATACTAATATTTGAAGTTGGATCAAGTTGTTTCAGGCAAGTCAATGCTACAAAAAATAAAAATCAGCCTTACCTCTAAAAATTCTCCAAATTATAAGTAATTTTCCTTAAAGAGGTTTTTGAATTTTATCTTAGTTCAAAAAGTATTGAAGTTCCAATAACAATTTGATAGTGGAGTTCGAACAAAAATATTATTATCGTGACAATACTAATTCTTAATGTAGTGCTTAAAATAGATCCTTTCTCTTTTTTTGTTATTTAAAAATGTTTGGATTTTACATCCTTAAAACAACTGGAATAAATTGATGATTACGTCAACGAAATCATTTATGATGATTTCATTCATTAAAGTATCAAACTTCTCAGTCATGCTCTACATCCTGAGCACTACTTCTCCGTACTTTTAAACAATTAAATATCTAAAGATTTATGTTCCTTACTCAAGGAAATTTTATCTAAATGAACTTATTCTAATTTCAAATAAAGGCCCTAGTCATAAAGCATATATCTACTCTAGTTATGCAAGGAAGAAATAATGAGATCTGCAAACTCATTATACAGTTCACTTTCATCTTTACAATGCCCAAATTGTATTAAAAAGGAGTGGTTTAATAAGAAGCACATTAAAATGTTGAGATGTCATAGAAAAAAAAATATTGTAGGTTCGAACTATTAGTTTGTTAAATTGTGAAATTTCGCTTAGAATAAAAATATGTTTAGACCTAAAAAAAAATTAATTATTCATAAAAAAAGTTATTTAAAAATGCATTTAAATACATATCAATTGTGATTGGAATTTGGCGGGAAATAGTTTACTATCAAGCTACAACTTAAATTTCTTCATTTTCCAAAAAAAAAAAAATGATATATACTTACGTTTTAAAATAATAAAATTTCAAAAACTAGATTTGTAATCATTGTTTAAACTTATAAAGGTCACGCTCTATACTATTAATTAACTGAGATTGTTACTTTTTGTTGGATTCGAATGAATGAATTTAATATAGGCAGTTATCAAAATAAGAAATATCTCAAAAGTATAACAATTGCTTTTTCCATATCTTTTCTTTTATAAAATAATTGACAACTACAGACATTTACTTTTGTAAAATGAATATTATAAAAACTTTTTTATTAATTTTGTCCAATGCCTAAAATTTTATATGGATTCGTTATTCAATAGAAAACATTTTTAGGATATTTTAAAACTACCTCTTTGATATATAAAAGGTGGATCAAGCTAAGTAGCATCGAAGTTATAAAGACAACACTTGCAACTGAAATTCAAAAAAATTATCAAGTATACTCAATATTTAATTTTCTGCATCAAATACTAATCAACTTCTAATATAGTATTAATATTTTTTCCTAATATTCTGCTATCTAATGTTGTATATATATTAGCACACTATTTTTTAGAAAAAGAAGATAGAACTACAAAATTTTGCAAAACAAAATCAACTGTAAATGTGATGTCTAACATTTCATCAGCTGTTTATTATATGTACATATAGTAGGGGAGACCGAGGACAGTTACAATACTTTTCTCAAAATTAAAGAGAGTTTTTTTAATTAAGGAAGTGAAAATTTAACATAACATACTTTCATTTGTCTGATATTGTCTATTCAATAACTATATAGGATTGTAGCTTCTCAACTAATTACATTTTTATACGACCCATAAAATGTTGCAACTGTTCTCCTATCCAGAGACAACTGCAACAGTTTTAATACATCGGATTTGTGTTTGAAATTCGGAAAATTGCATAAAAAAATTTTTTTTTTTAATTTATAACTTCATTTTTCAAGATATTGAAAGACATACAAAGACATCTCGATTTAGATATAATCAGCATTAAATTATGTATGCATATTATAATTTAAATTCAATTCCGTACAATCGCACACTTCACAATACCCAGAGTTAAATCTAAGTATTAAATTTGACACCAATGCAGTATAAGCAATACGGGTGCAATTGTATCATTTGTTAGAATATCTCAAATTTATCACAAATGAATAAGTTATGCATTTTGATAGCATTATATCAACTACAGAAAAACAATGAGTAACAGACTGCATTATTGCAGAAACATTGTTTTCCAAAAAATTACGGTTACTCCTCAAAATCAGTTTTTATATAATAAGAAAAAATCGCAAAAAAGATTGAATAAAATTTTCAATTATACGATTGTGATAGTATTACTTGGTATAACAGTACTCTAATGTTACTGGAGTACTGACACATTAAAAGTAGTACTATACTAAAGGTATATAAGAACTGGTATTTTCACCTTCATTGCACCATAAAAAGTTGTGCCACAAATGAGGCAATCCACCAAAAAAACATATAAAACAAAAATTATCTTTAAAACCAACATATACTTTCTGAACCAGCCCATTCCTCCTGATGAGCTGATTTTTAAATCTTTAATAGTACAACTTGGTACAAGACTGTTTGTATAGTGTCAACAAATAGTGTTTCTAGCCTGTTTTTCGCTGCCTCAAACAACCACCTCCCACGACCACAAAAAAAAAATGAAGCCCCCTAAATTTTGTATCATATATACAAAATGCGACAGGGAAAATAATAATGCAATAATTGAATATTAAATGGATGATTTAATACAAATTATAAAATATAACTATTTTGTGGTACATAAGAAAGTTCAATTATAATTTTAATAGATCAAAATGAAAATTAATAGATGGTAATAATACGACCAATATTGTAATAAATACTGCATTTTTAGACAAAGAAATTGTAACTTGTACAATTTGTTTATACAAGTTGCAACTTGTATAAACAAATTTTAGCTTGTATACGACATATACAGGGTCGTTCAAGTAAATTCAGACCATCTTTAAGTACATCCTGAGTAATAAGGAAGTGTTTAAGTGGAGTATTTCCATTTTGAAGTGAGAGGTTCAGCATTAGCTTTAAATTAGTTGTGCAAAAAGTATTTACGATGTAGTACACCTGTATTAAGACCATCATTGAATTTGGTTGAGCAGGATACAGCCCCCGTACATCAATAAGATGCTCGGATATCCAAAGAATATAGTCCACGACGTCTACAACCACTGGAAGGAGAAGGCAACATATATGAGAAAATCCCACATTTCCGGAGTGATAAAAAATGCAGTCCCATATTCCTCGTAGGCCAGACACGTTCCTTGAAGTCATCTCTTGCAACTCCGATTAACGATCTTACCAAAAAGCGCCAAGTAAGCCATGCAACAGTTCCCAGTGCCAAAAATAAATGACCAGAGGATGAAGTCATTTACCGCTATGCTTACAGACAAAATGAAAACCGTCCGGGCTTCCCACGGAAGAAAATTGCTGAACTATTTGAACTTTTATTGTAACCAAATCATTTTTTATTCGGATAAGAAACAATGGGTTATCAACAGATCCCACAACATCCAGAACAATATATGGTTGCCCACAGAGAGAGCTAATGTCCCCACGTCTTTAAAACCAAGGTTTCTACCACCATCATGACCCTTGAGATTATTGGGTGCTGACAGGTAATGTGAACTCCTGCTTGACCAAGTGATAGCTTGGATGAAAGCTTAGGCCAATAGTGTCGAGTTCCTTATTCAACACGACTTGGTCCCCTCTCACAAGGCCTCAAGACCAAAACATGTTAAAAGAAGAGAAGGTGTAATTTTGACACCCCCCACACCTGCCCATTTAACTCCCCCTTTATTAATCCCATTGATTACTTCTTTTATGGGGATGGAGTTAGAGAGGAAGTTTTCTGCTAATTTATACGACAGCATCGACTCCTTCAAGTTCTCCATCATCAAGTACTGGAAAAAAGGCTTCCTGCACACGTAGTAAAGGCCCTCTAATTCTTAGGCCTCGTATTGAACGAAGGATCAGGGAAATATTCAATGATTATGTTATTTTGTATTATTAGAACATGTAAATAAAATTTCAAGCCTCTACTTGCTTCCCATATTGATCAGGATGCAGTTTAAGTTAATCCGGATTTACTTGAACAACTATGTATATAAATACACATACTTATATAACGGTGTTGATAACTTTTGGGGCTAAGCTCCCCACTCCCAAAAAAATGAAAAATAGCAACGCCCCTTGTGACAACACCAAATTGTAGCTTTAAAATTCGTGGCGATAGCATTGTGATGTCCGAGTAAAAGAGCCAGAAGTAACTATCATCGCTTATTCCATTATCATTACTAAAAACTTTTTCAAAAAAGATGAAATCTATTTAATATTTATTTTTAGCTTTTTAGTATTTATTTGCAATACTTACATATATTTAGAAAATATTCGATAATTTGTATATCATAATATCAAACGTGTTGAATCAGATTAAGATGAGATGATTATAATACATTATATAAATATATACCTATATAGTTATTAGTCATAGATGGAAAGATAGCTTAAATATTTATGCAAAATATATAAGATATATATTCTTCTAGAAATTGAGCCATTAAATAGTGAAATTTGAAATTTTTTATGAAATTTCTGGATAAAAATGGTGATCATAAAATTGAGATCTCTCTGTGCATGATTCATTTCACACCAACCCACGGCTCTAATGATGTGTAGATATTTTTAGAGGCTACTTTTTTTAAATGTTTTTTTTTTTTTTTGCAAAAAAAATCGCTAGAAATTAATGGCGTCGACGACAATTGGCTAACGTATGTATCTTAATTATACCCATTTCTTGAGGAGGTGAAAAAAATCATATATTATGAAATTAACGTTTAAATTAAGCCTCAAACATTGCAAAAAATAATGAGTTAAAGATATAATTTAGACAAATCATTATGATGAAATATATATAATTTTAGGTCTTTATTTTTATTTCATCCTTTGATTAAAAACGGGTTTTTGTCTTCATGTTATACTTCTTTCATTCAAATAATTATTTTAATATACTTATTGTATTTTCTCGATTATAAATTGCACAAGCCAAACAATTTTTATAAAGTAGAAAAAAAGATTTATAAGTAGTATTTTTAAATTTATAGCTAAAAGCTAAAAATGCAATATACAGATTTGTATGCACTTCAAGGCAGATAATATGTATTTTTGAAAATTATTTGTATAAAAATCACTATTGTAAAACAATCATCGTTTTTTAATCAGATAAAATGTTTTCCGATTACTTAATTGTAAGATGTGATGGTCAAAAATATTGTTTCAAGTACATTATGTAAATCTTTCAAAATGATAATTTTCTTTCTTAAAAATATAATAATCGTCATAAAAACATTAAATTTTTTATAAGATTTTTATCTCTAAATAAAAACGACAATGTCAAAATTGATGGAAAGAAACCTTAAGGTAAAGAAACTTTTAGAGTTAATACTCCAAACAAAATTGTACATGAAAATCCCTTTTTCGGAAAATACGATATAAATGCTATTTTCAAATATATTTATTATTTAATTAGATTTTATATTCCTTCTTTCTGGCATTTGCATGTTATTCTTGGGTAATATGTAAGTGCCTAATATATTTGGAGATAAAAAAAAAGACTTCCTAACTTTCTTCAAAAATTAGTTCTTCTAAAAATACTTCAAATAGTTGCTTATACCTGTAAGTTGATAGCAAATGTTGTGTCGGTCCTTTTTTAGGGCTGAAGAGCACAGTCCTGTCCCACTTGTTGGTCCTTAAAATGGATCCCTCGGGAAATTGATTAATGTTGTTTTCCCCTTTTTTTTTTTAATATTCCGTTATATAATAGAATAGAAAATAAATGTTAACTATGTAAAAATATAATTTGTTTCTTATTATATCGCATTATAAATAAAACGTTGTTTTTTTGAAGATATGTCCAATGCTCGTGACTCATATCTCATATTTGGCTTAATACACCATTCACATTTTACAGAAAAAAATCCAATGATCAACAGTGAAAGAAATATTGCAAGGACTTACAGTACCGGTCCCAAGACAGATCTAAGACTGAATAAATAAATACCGATACAACACTAATTTCAACTTATTTTCAACTATGTTCTGTATTGTATATTTCAACTTTTCTTACAAACAAAGAAAAGAATAAAGGCCTAAATCAATTATAGTTGGCTAATTATCCCTACTCCTTAACTGTGTGAGATTCATGTAATGGTAGTGACAAAGTGACGAAATACTGACCATGTGATAAATTTTTGTCGAAATTTAGTTGGATCCGGGAATAAGTTTTTTTTCGATAGACGTAGTTAGTGTGCCATGAATTATTGTATTACTAAAGGGGACATGTTTGCTATGGAAAAACTACCTTTAAAAATTAAAAAAAACAAAAATAATTGTTACGCGTGGACACGTTTTTTTTTGTTTTTTTTTATACAATATTTATTTGTTAGTCGTGGCGTTAACTTTTCCCTCTGAAGTTGGCATTATCGCTATCCTTGGTGTCATTTTTTTTCAGAATTCATAATAAAATAAATATCTATACATATTAATTTAGACATATTTATAATATTTTCCCAGCACTAATGCTATTTTAAATGTAAAACGTTCTCCTTATTATAGCAGTAATTCATTTTCTCTCACAAAAATCATATAAAAACAGCTGTTATTAACGAGGGTCTTAATTCAGGAGTACCATATGTGTCACTCCCGCCTTCCCTTCGTAATCTTTTTTTTCATTAGAAACATGCCATCTATAAACAACAACACAACGTGTATTGGTTAACTATTTTGCATGAACTAATAAGGATAATTCGGCAAAATCAATAAAAAATGGCATATAACAGAAGAAACAATAATAAAGTCATGTTATCTACGTTATTCCAAAAGCAACATCTTACAAAAGGAAAAGCTTTCTTGTATCCATAAAACTCTTCTCAAGCTAACAAAAGTGTTTCGTTACTTTGGTTTATTTTGCTTTGGATGAAAATCGTTCGTAATTCAACGAAAAGTAACTCTCGAGTTTAAATAATCAACGTCCGAAGCTTTCATAAGGGACAAAAATAGAAAAAAAAATCAACAACTGACAAGAATAAATTGTAACTTTTCATAATACTCAAACAAAAACTATAACACAAAATTACATTTGTTATTAGGCAAAAAAAAGTTTCTAATAAGATATGGTCGAGTTCTTTAATAATTAATTAATAAACAATTACTCATCAATTTGTATTATTAGGTCCAATATATGCCCTCTAGTGGAAAAAAACTATATTGTACCCTGCAACTAAAACAAAAAGTTTTAATTTTACAAAGGAGATCTTTCATTTATCTTGATGTAATAGAGCCTTAAAAGGCCCATTAAGTATAATTTAGATTTTTTTTCACGTAAAAAAAATGCTCGTCAACAAGAATCTTACCATGGGAAAGCCTTAATTACTTATATGGATGTTTATCAAATATTTTTTCCTCTTCTTTTACATTGGCATAATTATTTCTTATTTTATCTCTTTTTTTCAAAAAGTTAAAGTTCAGAATGATTTTCGTAACTGATTACGAGAAAAGTTTTATGCATTGCCTTTATAAGTGTGTACTTTATGTAGCTATGAATAAATATTAGTGCTGGGTTTCGGTCCAAAAATCCAACATCCGTCCGATACCGTTATGGTTTTTAGTGGACCAAACAAATTCAGTCCTATTAAAATAGTTCAGTCTGTATTGGCCTACAAAAATGGTTCTTCTTGACTGTATGCGTTTTTTTTATGGACTTTTTGATGTTGACATTTTTACACTTAGAAACATGAAGTAAAAAAAACTTGTTTATATCTGTTTCAGCTATCGTTTGGTCCTGTAATGACACCTCATAAGGAGATATCGGGAGGGATAAAATCGTAATCCATTGCTACTGAAAGTTTTGTGTCCCCACTCTGTAGACTGATTTCTTAAATGAATTGTTGATGATGTGATGTGTGTTTTAAAGCTGTGAATATCGGCGCAATAAGGTCATTTAAAGTTAAATATATTGGTTAAGTCATATTTGTACAGCATATAAAGGAAGATAGGGGAGAGAAAAATATATGTTCACTATATTATTTAATTTTAGTCTTCGGTCTGAGATCGAAGTATGGATAGAAATTTCCATTACAAATCGGTCTAGATAAAATCACTCAAACCCCAACCGAAAAAGAAAAAAAAGTCTTTGATGGAGTCTCAACACTAATAAATATATTCTAAGCCATTTATATAAATAGCTTCTAAATTTTGCACTGTAGGTACAATATTTATGAGTCCGTACATAAGTACATTTTATGAAAATGATAGAAAACTCTTCTATATCATTTTCATGATGGGTACAATAGACCAAAAATAACTTTTGGATCGTGACTCAAATTATTAGAGAGGGAAATGAATATAATTTGAACATTTAAATAGAGTACTTATTGAGGTAGAACATAAAGAATATGAGTGTTTGTATGTAGAGTAGTGACTCATTTTACTGCTACGTTTTGATTTTCCTTAAATAATGAATGTTTTATCATGTTTATATGTGCGTTGTTTGGTGTACCAGTAGTATAGTGGTGACGGGATATTGATGCATTTAAAACGATACTTTACACAGCTGACTGCGAACCTAAACAATCACAATTGACGTCAATTTTTAACCCTCACCTAAATTCAAAGGATGCATACATGAAACTCCTTTGATTTATAGTTTACGGAGAGAAGTATGTAACGCCTGTCTTCGAAGGAAAACTCTGGCTCATAATGTTAGAGAATTTTCGGATCTGAAGTAGATCTGGTAATCAATGGATGAAGGATTTAGACGCATTTTAAGTAGAATCTCAACTACAGACAAGAAGTTGTTTGCTGTTAACGAAAAAAACTATGGAACACCAAATCCTATCTAAGTGAATTTTTAAACTACAAACGATGGTAACCAATTTGGATTTTAAAACAGTATTTGAAATATCGTGTTGGTTTATTTTAGAGGATTTAGAAAACTATGTTTAAATTAATAAATCATATTCTTAGCAAATCACAGTACAAATGAATTTTCTTATCCCCCACTATTCTTGTTATACACCTCATAAATAACATTCAAAGCGTGCACATATTTATTATTACTTCAATTTATATGTGATATTGAAGGGTATAAAAATTACTGCGAATGAAATGGAAATACTAACCACAACTTACGTCTTTGATAAATTATTAATGAGAGTTTTTATTAATGTGAAAATATATTAGATTTATAACATTTCCAAAAATAAACTACTTGTTATCATTGTAAATATAAATTATCGTGTATTGATGGATGCCATTGGCAGCAATAATTTTTTTTTCTTTAAATATAAACATTTAGAGTAGATGACAATTAAAATCTAATAAAGAAATTAATAAAAATAAAAGTTACTGCTTGAAATATATTGCACATTCATCAAAGGTTCACTAAAAAAATGCATCAATTGTATGGGATAATATATAATTTATTCAGGTGACGTCAGAATTATTGATGGCGATTTTGAAGACAGAAACAATCAAAATTATTATGCCCAAATAGTTGTTTCTTTGGATGATTTTAAAACTTATCTTGAAAATAAAATAGCTAACTCATATAATTTCTTAGCAAGATTTTTAGGCAGGGATGTCCTGTATCCGTATTACTATTTGTTGCAGCTATGGAGATCATAAATTGTTTTCTACTTGGAAATTATAAAAGCTTCTGTGTGAACTTTGGAAATGAAAAACATTTTTTAGATTTATATACGCAGATGACTTTACAATAATGGTGGAAGGAAACTCTGCAAGTCAACTTATAAACAGAATTGAATATATTTTAAATGTCTTTAAAAAATTTAGAAATATATCAAGCCAAATAATAAACAACAATAAACAATGAAAAAACATCCATACTTCCTATGGGCATGTGGAAACCGGAGATTTTAACGGTGGAGGGAAGTTGTCAATATTTCAGGAATTAAATGGATAAATAAAGGCCCTCATGACTCAAATTAGACATCGTTAAACTCTCTTTCACCATAGTTACATTCCAGCTCTAAAAAGACTACGTTTGGGGGGGATCTTTTAGCACCTGAAGAATTAGAACGAATTGCATTGAGGTATGAAGTCAAGCCACTACATGACTTGAGCCCACATAACATTTATCTTAATGGAAGGTTGATTTTTCATCTGCAAAAAAAGGCAGCCTTACATCTGCCCGTTGCCCCTTAGCATTTAAAATTTAATTTTAAGCCACTAGGATCTGTTAATGCAACAACGATTTGACACTTTTATATCTCCAAACTAGGCGTACCACAAAAATGGAGAATAAGGATATTAAGATCACTACGTCAGATCTATGATGGATGGATGTTTACCTCACAATTCAAGATTTCAACGAGAACAATTACATTTTTTCATCCCTGTAAAGATTAAGGGAAATTATTTAACGACGAGGTGCATGCTTTTGTAAAGTGTCCGGCATTGGAAATTTTGAGGGAACTGATAAGGTTAAATATAAAAATTACTCACAAAGGCTTATAGACCAAGACTTTGTTTGGTTTTCCCTTCAGTCATAACCTTTGCTCCAATGTGGAGGAGGCATTAAAAGTGGCGTTAAATAATTCCATGACTCTTATAGCCTAATAACTAGCTAAGAGATCGATCATTTGTGGCTGGAATTGAGAAAGATTATTTTATATGTTGCATCGAGATACACTGCATTCTCATTGAAGATTCCGCGGCTACAGAACTCAGGGTGGGAATATGCCGGTGATGTAATTAAATATTTTCCTTCTGCCTCATGGAATTGATTATCAATCAATACAAAAAGCATCGGAGCAAGATTATGAAGTAATCACTCTTATTGGGGCATTGGGTAACTTTTTGGAATGACTGCATTAAGACTTGTAAATGTAAATTTTGTCTGTGGGGCAACATTGTTTTCTTTTATTTTATTACTATTTATTTACTTTTAAATCATTTTTTTACGATACTTTCGTTTAGTACTCCTGTTTTGTTTTTGTTTCTATATAATTATATGCATTCGATTTTAGTTGTTGTCTCAACTATATACTAAATTTAAGCCTGATAATATTTTATCAGCTAGATTTTCGATGTCATCTTGTTTTGTTTTGTTTTGTTTTTCCTTCTTTTGTTATCAATTCATATCGATGAGCTGTTTATATTAGAGATCTAAAAAAGGAAAATAACTATAAGCTATAATGCTTGGTTATTTTGTATATCAATGCAAATTCCTTTTTTGTTTTATTTATTTATTTGTGTATGTATGTATACGTCTAATATGAATGAATAAAGACCTGGAAAAAAAATAAGAAAAATAATAACCTTTTTTCATTTAAGTTAAAGAAAAGGATGAACTACTACCCTGTATTTAAATGTCAAAAAGGGAATGACAAATGTAAGGCCTTAAATATTTACTTTCTATCAAAAAATTATCCATATAATATCTAGCTTTATTATTTATCAGATTCTAATTTGTATTAAATTATTTCCATAGTTATGTGTGTAGACAATAAAATAACTAATACATTTGCAAGAATCAGATATATTTCTCCCACTATTATCATACTTTCCTCGTTCTTAATTTATTGTACACAACTATCCAATTTTTAATGATTTTTGGTAACTAGTTATTCGATTAAATTCCAATATCAATGTGTTTCTTTACCATCAAGCAGGATACAAAACAGGCATTAATTCTTTTAAAATCATTTGATGTAAGATTTTTTAGAAATTTGTCAATTTTTAATGAAAAAATGAACAATAAGTGGTGTTGGATTGGTCCTAGGACGGATTTTCTATTAAGTATTTCTTGCCCCAACCTCTATCTGTCTTTTTTTATTGGTCAACGGTACTAAAGACCAATTAGTTGGCCTTTCATTCCTAGAATCCTAGCTATATTTTATTTTCTTTACTCGTAGCTTGGATTGAAGAAAATAAAAACGAACAAAAGAATGAATGGTTCCTAGAAATTATAATAGTCTACTATTATAAGTTCTAGCTACACATCTTGTACTTCAAATTCCAGGTATCTTTTCTCATTGAAAAAGGTTATACTAAAACTGCAGAAATGACGTAGTTAATAACTATGTTGTAATATGTGACGTAAGTGAAAACGCTCTATTGGTTCTATTTTTTGAAAATAAATACTGATATATAATTATCAAAATTTGACGATATTTCTATAAGGATTTCTCAATTCCCGTTAAATTTCCCGTTAGCCATATCACTGAACAACATTTATTTTTTGTTCTAAGACCCGAAAAATTTCAGGTTGAGAGAATAAATTATAAATACTATAAAATCTGAGTAATTTATTTTATACTTTAAGAAGAAAAAATAATTTTTTAGCTAGTTTTACCCATACATTGGTGGAAGATCAAAAATTAATCAATGTTTCTCTTGTAAAAAGAAGATTTTTTCCTCACACAAAGTTAAGTTCTTATGGCTTTATGACCAGGTTTTGAGGCTCTCACCACAAGCTCAATGTATCAATTCACAATGCCTACGATCTCCTTTCTAGAGTAATTGTCCAGGAGAAGATCTGCAATCCGTTGCATTTTTGCCTCATTGTCATTGTTCGTCAACGTGTTGCAACATATATTAAATGGTATGAAGGCTGATAAATTTAAAAACAATTTATTCTATATAACCCAATATTGATTGTAAGTAATAATGGTTTATGGAGATCTAATTAGCGCAGTACAATTTGTTAGCCACATTGTATTTAAAGGAAATTTATATTATGATATCATCTATGCAAGCTTTACAGGGAATTCCTCATTGGTGTAAAGCCTCAAGAAAATGATATCTCGAAATCCCGAGACATATTAAGTCGATTTTTGGTGGAGCAACGGGAAAAGTAGAACTATGACTTTTTTCCCTATGCACCCTTCCCTATTGTTTGTATCATTTTTCGGAGATTTTGTGGATTATGATTTCATATATTTAATTTGCATCTTTTCCCAATACATTAATACACTATTTTATGGCCAAAATTGACCTAAATACTCACGGACAAAACTGGCGATTGAGAAGGATCCCAATGACAATGAAACATGGCTTTATCTAAAGTTTACATATCGACATTGACATATTAGACTGATTTTCATTTTATGATGTGATTTAACAAGTATTAATATTTTCATAAGAATGCAGTAAAATAAATCAAGGCAATTTGAGACTTGAAGCTCAGATGTACATACATATGTAGACACATGCAATTTTCGGAAGCTCGTTAATCATAACACTTTTTTGCAATATACTTTTGAAAGTATGTGTAATAAAAGTAACCACAAGTTCCACAGAAATATACATACAATATATATAATAAAAAAAAGATATCAGAGAGAAGGGGGAAAGTGGCTTAAGAAACCAAAGTCATTACTTGATTTGTTTTATTTTTTGTGCAAATACTACAAGGTTTCAAAAAAGTTTCAATACTTACACCTATTAAAGTCTTTCTTTTTATTAGATATCATCAACTAAAACTATTCCAGGAGGAAATTATTTTAAAAGATGATTTCACTAAAATAAAATAAAAAACATAAAAAAAACCATTGCCTTAAAATGTGTCTATAAAAACTAATATTGTTACTTAAGTGGTTATGATTGAATATTAAAAAATTGTAATGGTTTTTCAAATTTCCATTTGTATTTCAACTTAAGCATTTGCAATCAGATAAAATATATTATAATTTTATTGCTGGGATAATATCAATATGATAATATTAGTTTCAAAATGGTAGATTGATTTTTTTTTTTGCTTTAAATTTTTCAAATTATTCTTTTCTGGCGGTTATTCGTACTAAAAAATGACGAATGACTCTAATTATATATACATATATTATAGTAAATATTAATTAAATAGTTTCAATGTAAATTCTAAATGTTTTCTGAAAAGAATCCATCATTATTGTTTTTTTCGTTCCGAGTCATACTCATATAAATGCTAATTACTATTTTATTTATTGTTATTATATTTTTTTAAGAAAGAATATCAAGATTTGAAATCAGATATTAGTAAGACAATTGTCCGGCTATCCAATAATTGATCATAGATATTTGTGTTGTCACGATCTCAATATTCAGTTATTAGTCACGGTGCCAAATTTAGTATCGGTATTTCGAAACTTTACCAAATTAAAGAATAAAACAAAAATGTGGAAAAGAACAATTAATTGGTCTTCGTAATTTTACTCAGAAATTTAATGGGATGTATTTTTGGAAAAAGAAAATCTTTGTTCTTTTATTTTGTTACGTCATTGATGAGCAAAATATTTTTATGCCGTAATTGTGCTGTATCATTGTAGTGTATGTAGGGGAGTAAACACTCTGCATTTTTAGCATGCAATTGTTTTGTTGTTGGCAACTTGAATAAGGATTTTTTTTTACTTTCCAAAACTGTTATCATTATCAATAGTTTCTTGAGGAGATAACATATAAGTATAAAGTGGAACTACGAATGTGTGTACTCATGAATGAAGTATAATAACACAGATGATTTTTGTAGGGAGTTATAAGTCTAAGTTCCTGTTGGACTCAGAGTAGAATTGATGATTAAAAACGGAATAGTTTCTGCCTATGTTCTTACTTGAAACGAATTGTGACTTTTATCTCCCTGCTGATTTAGTGAATCGTCATGACAGCTAAACTACTCCCCTCTCAAGCATGTTTCAAATTGTTTGGGCTATAATGATGATTTTCGTGTTGTTGTTTTAGACACCTAAGATTTCCAATACTAAGTAAAGTACCATTTTAAAATCGACATTACTCTATCCCCACTACAATGATACGATGCCAACAGTTGTAATGTTTGTAACTTGATCAATAGTGGGAGCTGAAAGTCTGAAAATGATTTAAAACTTTTGGTAACAGGTACATACTTGTATACCCTATAGTGTTGGATCAGTCCTAGGACGGATGTCCGAATCAGTACCCCCTTCAGTCTTTTTTTATTGGTCCGATCCTTTTTACCATTTAACGGTCCTAAGGACCAATTACGACGCATAATACATGAATATTATACGGTCTAGCTATAAATTTCCTATGATATATTCAGTAAACTACGTAATTTCAGTTATTTTTAATTACTATATATGCCTGCTAAGAACCGGACTGTTAGAACTTTAAAAAAAATATTAGTATTGGACTGCAGTCCTCTTAAGCTTTTTAACCCAATTTAACACTAATACCAAAATTTTCACAGTTTAAAAGTTGAAAATATTTGCTGACATGTTACACTTTATTGCAAGTTTTTGTGCAATTATATTAGAGCCCTGAGCCAATGTGAAAGTTGGATATGTGTTTGCAATTTGTTTTGTACAAATAATAGAGCCACATACTTGGATAATAATATCTATATCAAAATCTTCGTGATTACATATACGTCAAAGACAAAGATCCGTTCAACTTCTTCCATCAATTGTAGATGGATAATCTTCTTTCTTTTTTTACTTCTCTTTCCCTTTTGAAAAATTAAAATTATCAATATTTGGTGGAGAGATGTTATTAGTGAAGACCTACATTGAAGATTTTGCGTGACTTAAAAGTAGATTTCTTTTAGGGATTAGTCGTGCGTAATAGATCTTCGTATTATATACAGTGTACATACATAGATATGTACATAATAATCTTCACTTGTACAAATGTTTCTTATTTATTATTATCCTTAGTTCCTACGATTGGTTTTGTGTGTGTTGTTTAAGTAGATGATATTTATATGAATGTATTTTGAATTTTGAAGACAAAAAAAAAAAAAAATAATATAAGAACAAGGTCATATTTTTTTCAAAAACATTTTGTAACTTATGGAGAATGTATTATTTAAAACTCTGTTGTTTTTTTTTCCTGTAAGTTCATTAGTCTACATATTGTAATATCTATAAAACAAAACATATATACAAAGTTATAAGTACCTTGTACAATAAAAGATGGGTTTTATATTCCTTAAATGAGATGCATAATACATAGTTAGTTGGTTTAACCTTGGGTACTTTAGAATATTCCTTCATTAGAATTAATAGCCACTTACATATCCATAAAATTATACAAAAATAATGGCACTATCATACAACACAAGACTAACTGATTTTTTTTTTTTTTTGTTACGTAGAGTTCAAGATTTGACTCTGTATAATATACTTTGATAATTATGGATATGCCATACAGTTTTTGTACACATTTAATTATAATTTTTTGGCTACTTATACTAGAATTTTCACGATACTAATATTTTCGTACTGGTTTCCTTGCCAAAATAAATATCGGTATTTTTGTACTTTTTGATGCTCTTTCAGCTAGAAATATATCAAAACTAGAATGGGCACTCGGTAGAGCGCAAACTTTTGCCTAAAATAATTTCCCTACAAAAATATTATTCATTTCTCCTACATGATATTAGCGGAGGAGTATAAAATATATTCTGTAAAATGGGAGCGGCATTTTCTAGTTGGCAATTGACCCGCTTTTTTTATTTTCTAAAGCTGTTATCATCATTATTTAGTTCTAGAAGACAAAAAATCTAGGTATAAAGTAATAACTGGTCTGTGTACTCATTAAAGATGTAGATTAACAATGAGGGTTGAAATATTGGGGAAAATTAGTTATGCTCTAATTCAATTATGAGATAAGAAATTTTAAATTCAAAATTCTTATTTTTAAGAGAATATTAATTTAGACATTCTTAGTTTTTTATATTTTATATGAGCAAAAGCTCTCATTGCTCTACAAAATTCTGGAGGTATATTCATACATTTTATCATAACTTATTTGAAGCAAAAATTATCTGGTATGTTTTTTGGTATCAAACTTGTAATTAGCACATCTTAAAGAAACAGTGAATTTCCAAACTCATTTTATTTTCAAATGTTGTATTTGGGACTTTTCTTAGTCAAAGGACCAAAAAATCTTTTAAAAAAAGTTCTTAGTTACTCAGATGGACTATTTTAAGAGGAAAAAGGATGTTATCGGAATTTTTTGCGGGTACCCTTATAATGTCATACATGTCATATTGGAAAAACTTATTTTGAAATCCTCAATTTGAGTAGTTTTACAATTTTTCGGTTCAAAAACTTCATGAATGCAATTGAAAATTATATTTGTCATCGAAAACGTACTAAAATTGAAAAATAACAAATAAAATTTAAAAAGTATTGTTCTATTGTAAAAATTAACAAAAAAAGTCAGTGTTATTTGGTTTTTTTAAAGATTTCAATTTCTAAAAAACAACTCAAAAATCTCAATCAAATATTTTTATTTTTGAGTTATTATCAAAATTAACATTTTTTTTTAAATGCACTCAGATTCTAAATTATTTTAAAAAGCTAAAAATTCTGACGACTGATTAGTAAAGTGAGTGTTATGGGGTTCAACTTTTCCAAAAGTAAAAATTACAATAATTTCTACAACGAAATTGAGCGGAGTTTTTGCCTATATTTGTTAGTCACTCGAATTACAGCAAAAGTTACAGATCAATTGTGATCGAACTTGGTACGAAGATTATATATATATGGTCACTGTAAAAGTCCATTAAATTTAGAATAGTCAAAGTAAAAAAAACATAAAAAATGCATAATCGACCATAACTTTAGAACAAATTGAGATACATCATTCAATTAGAGTATACTCTCGACCGAGTGTCCATTCTAGTTACTTATGCAACGACATGAACAAACAACTCTTTTTAACTACACAATTTGATGATTTTTTCATTCATGGATACTTACAAAAGTATAAAAATATCATCATTCGAGTACATAAAGGTACAACTTAGATTTGGGTAACTTCCAACATCAAATTTTTTTATTATTTAAATGGGGATGTAAACGATGATTTTTTTTAAATTTTTTGCAATATATGAATATAATTTTTTGAAGAACTCTCTTGTTCATTTGCAATCAAATAAAAGTCAAATAGTTTTTTTTTCTTCCTCCTCCTTTTTTGCAGATAATCTTATCTTAACCATGTTTTCATGCCAAATTATAGGGTTTTTTTTCATTATGATGCTCATTTACAAATTTGCAAGAAAAATATGTTCATTTTGTGCTTTCGGATAATAATCAATTATGATTTTTTCAACAATCATCTAAAAAATGTAATTACCTCCAATTTTTGAATAATAATTAATTGAAAACATGTCTATCCATCCAAATAAGATGTATGTATATAACATATGATAATTTTTTGTGCAAATTTGGAGTACTTATATATGTACTACTTGATGAAGATTCATTGGAATATGCCCTCATATGTAAGTAAATATCATTATTATAAAATTATTTGATATTCATTTCGGTTTAACCAATAAAAATGACGTAAAAAATCAAGCGCATAATAAATAACTCATCTTAACATGAGATAATAAAAAAAACATTAAAAAAAACGATAAATCAATGTCAAATTATATTTTTAAAAGAGCCTTAATTATGTACTTTTTTATTTGATGATCACATTTTGCAAGTTTTTTTTTTTTTTTTTTTTTTTTTCAATACAATCAATTTTATAAATATACATTTTTAAAGGAATATGTTTTTATTTATAGTTATGAAGATTAGAATGCTCATAAGTAAACATAATAGTTTGAGTTGTTGAATAAGTAACTCGACCATGGAAACTCATTAAAATTAACCCAAGGGTGTTTATGGGCAATTTTTTTTATATTTACATATAATGATTCTTAAAATCGTTAATCAAGAAGCAATAAGGATACATTTTAATTCCTTTTTTGAGCCGTTTGTCACGCTCTATAGTTACGAAATGTGCTGGATTTTTTTTAATATTAAATATTTGTTTATGATTTGAAAAATATTTTTTTTAAGATACCAGCTATAGTACCTATTTTTCACTTGATATATGTAGATTAAAATTATACTTCAGGTTAATGCACAACAAGCAAATTTAGTCATAAATAAAAATAGTCTTTAAGAAGTTTTTTTATGTTAAAAAAAACCAAATATGTACAAAAAAATTAATGACAGGAGATTTTGAACTTTATGAGAGTTTGGATTGCAGTGCTTTGATCATTGTCTGCTTAAATCTCCATTATATCCTTAACTGAATTTTGGATTGAGTATCACTTACAAACAGAAAAATGAAAATAAATGGTCGGTCTAAAAGCCCAAAAGTCAAATATTAATCTTTTTTTTAAATTTCTTGATTTGTAATAGTAGTTTTTTTTTTTTTAGAACAGTTGTAAATTAACTATTTCAGCCGTAGATATATACAGGATTTAAGGGCCAATTTCAGGGACTCAATATGACAAAAGAAGGCTGATTGATCCTACCAATATAAAAATATCATCGTTGCAATTACTTAAGACTAATTTAATCATGGGACAGTATCTGCATCCTCTTCCAAAGACGAATTTAGACCTTAAATATAGTCAAGAAATTGTAGATATAGATTTTATCATTTTAACTTAATGAGTTCTTGATTTTATTTTTTATATAAAATAAGAAATCGGTCAGTATTTTTGATTTCCTAAGATATATTAGGATATCATATCGATGAAAGTCATTGCAATAAACTGTTTCTTCACTTTTACTTTAAGATTTCAATTCATAAGACACGGGCAGTCGTTCATATCGAAATGTGAAATAATGCATCGATAACACTGATATCATTTAATTTCAATAGATTCAGAACTTCAATAAAATATGTTGTCATTTTTCCGCTCACTACACGGACTTGGAACGGAGAATATAAGGCCTAATTTGGTTCGCTGATGATACATTAATAAAATTATTTTTAAGCATTGATTTCATGTAGCTTAACCTAATAACGACTTCATAGCAATATAAATTTTTTATAGGGGATCTTAATAAGGTATTTTTGTGGTGGATACTAACCCATATATCGAGCATGTTTCTAAGACAGCTATTGTTGATCTGAACTAAAGTACTTATGATATTCCAATGGATAATAATAGTTAAGGGCCTAATGGCAAGAAGGTATAATTTCTTTTATAAAATATTTTTTAACTCATTTTCATTTTTGAAAAGTATTATTGAATCTAAAGAAATATGATATGACTCGACTCTATTGGTAAAACTTTTTCATGTGATGTCAAACATCTTGAAGGGCCTAAAAATCAAAATTTACTATAATGGTAACTTCTAATTGTCATACTTTTTTCGTTTTAAATCGATCAAAAACAATATTAATTCTAAAAATATAGGAATTTCCTATACATTTTTACTATGAATTAATTTTATATAATTAAATATTACTTGGCATTATTACTTGAAATAGTCTGTAAAAGAATTAGTCTTTTTCTATTGTTAAATCAATTTGAAGAAGTATTTGTCAGATTTTTTTATCATTTCTACATTTTATTTCATAAATATATCAAATTTTGGAACCCAAGATGACATACATTAGTTCAGTTTAGAATGCAAAATGGGATGTCAGTGAAGTCGTTTTATTCCAGAGTATGGATTTTTACTACTATACATAGTTCAATTACTATGCTTTGTAGTTAGATTGAATCCCATTATGCCCTTATATCCTTGTCTCATTAATCATTATCATAGTCAAAATACAGTCCAGTAATAAATATACCATGTAAATAACCTTAATCAAATTTCACCCCCCCCACAAAAAAAAAAAAATAATAATAAGTCCTACACTGAGAAAATATCAAATTATTTTTTTCCAATGGATGATTTTGAAGCCAATTTTCTTTATGCATTCATTCCCTGTATGGGCATCTTATTTGAATTATTTGCCTTTTTAATATTGTTATCATTTCCAAAATCAAATGTATGCAATAGTTTCCTCTAGATATTTTTTATATTTTGTTACAAACACTATCTATGGCTTGCAAACCAAATATAATCTTTTTTTAAGTATCTTATCCCTAATAAACAAAAGAATACACACTCTAATGCCATTTTTTATGACAAAAGAAATGAATAGCTACCTAAACTCAAGGCAAAAAGACTTTCTAACGTGCATTACTTCATATTGAATTGCATTAAAAAAAATATGCACATGACCAAATTGTTTGGATACACATATTTTTTACACATTATATATGGGTAAATCAAACAATAGATGGTTTTAAGTGGAGCTTTGGATGATTTTTATTATGTTTTCAATGTAGCCTTTTTTTTAAAACTATTACGGTTGAATAAGAATATGATTGCAAAATTAAATAAGTCTTTAATTTGTTTTTTTATAGGGGTTTTATGATCACTTTGGAACCTTCAAAAATTGGAATTTACTTTTAGGCTATTTTGTATACAGCATGGAATGTAAATAAAACTGAGTTCATATTTAATAAGGAGTACAAACCTGGAACATGACGCGAATTTGTCCCACAAGGAAAGTGGAATTCTATAACTTTTTTCGTTATAAAAAATAATTTAGAAAACAAATTAATCCGTTCTTAACCATCAAGTTTTTGCTCTTACACATTGCCTATTTTATTAATAAATTTTAAACCATTTCGTTTGTTAGTCTAAAACAGCTTACAAAGCTGTAAAAATTACAAAAATAGAGCAAAAGCATGGAGCAAAGCCTTACAACAATGGTTTAAGCCCTGCTAAACAAAAACACTGACTGGTGGCATGTGAACAAAGCACAACCTGGTTTTTATGTCCAAAATTCAAAAGAATCAGTTTAAATTCTGAAGTTTTGTATGTGCTGAAAGGTAAAGTTTGATTACTATTTTGCGTCGTAAAACTCCGAATATTTCGAGTACTGAGGAAGTCAAGTTCCAGGCTTCTATTATAGAAAGGTGACCAACTGTTTTGTTTGTTTTTTTCCTTGGAGATCTTCTTTTTCTATATTCTTTGCCATGTTTTTTTTTAAATAAATTATTGAAATGTATGATTTTATGAGGGACAAATGGTATATAACTAAAAAATTGATTGAAAAAGAAAATTAAATTTTAGTGAAATTTAAATTAAAGAAAGACCAAAATACAAAATATTATCATTCCCTTCTCTCTAATGTAAATAACCTCTTTTTTGGAAATTAATATATGATCACCATCATATTGTATATATTTTTAATGATAATATTTAAAAAATTATGTATTATAGAATAAAAATCATGTCAAAATATTAGAAAAAATGAACTTGATATTTTTAAAATCTTTGTTCGCACACTATATTATGTGTCTCCCAATTCTAAAATATATGATCGAACATAGCTAAGAACTGCACAAATGCAAAGTCCAAGATATCAAATTATATAAAATACATCTTCAGAATATTTTTAAATCTGTTTAAAATGCAATCGTGCCATATATTTTTTTTTTTTGTGATTATTTTTTTTTTTTTTTGTAGGCTACTTATTGATATTATTGATACAATTATAAAAAATATTACATTATTATCCGTTTATCGTGTCGGGAGAATTTACCTTGAACACTTGTGCCTTGAACGTGTTCACAGTTTACGTATTCGCCCTATAATATTTTCGCCTTCTTCCGTTTTTGCCTTGCAACGTTTTAGCTTTAAACTTTTTTGCCTTGGATAATCTAATAAGGAATGCTACTTATTCTTAGTAAGATAGGTTTGGTAGTGGATTTTTACCATCTAACTTCACTAAATTACGAAAAACATGATTCCTATGGAATCATGAAAAAACCGCTAAAAACTAATTTGTGAATTGTATATTTTATATTCAATATGTCCTCTTTCACAAGCAATAACAGCTTAGACACACCGGCGAACAGATTGGCAGCTCTTGACAATGAAGGACGTTTTCATGGCGTACCACACTGTCACGATGGCAACTCAAAGCTAATATAAATTTAGATGAGAGGTTCGACATACATTGTTATACAGCAACAATATGACTGACTTTTGGGAGGCAGGCCAAAAGTCAGTTATATTGTTGCTGGAGAAGTTTTGGTTCTTCTTGGCTGTATTGGGCTGTAATGGACTTCTTGATGTTGTAGGCAGGAGGAACCAGTACACGTGTTGCATTTTTGTAGTTACTCCCACATTTTTACACTTAGAGACATGTGATAAAAAAAAAACTTGCTAATTTTTGTTTCAGCTGTTGTTGGATTGCTTTATGAATCCTCGTAATTAAATGCTTTTTTCTCACTCTGTATATTTTTTAAGCTTGAATATAAATTATTTTTCTATAAATATGTAAACTAAATTCATGGCAAAATAGTATGTAGAAAAGAACTTGATGACCATTTTAAAAATCTCAATTACTTAACATGACATACATATGCTCTAATTAGAGGCAAAGTTTCATGCTATACTTTATGTGTACATTGTATGTACGTAAAGTAAGACAAAAGAAAGTAAAAACAAAAACTCTCGAACTACGTTATCATGCTAATTTTTGGGTCTAATTTTCTTTCTCCTTACCCTTCCTTGTATCTTCATCATATCATCTTTCTCCTCCTCTTAAATGCAAGGACTGTGCCGTATATATATATGGTACTATTATCTACATACATATATATGATTCTAGACCTACCACAACGAATATTTTCCTGACAGGAGAAAGAGAGAGAATTATTTATACCATTATGGATATTAAATATCTATGTATCTCTTCAGCTGAATATATAATAATGATGGTTTCCATACTGTATAAAGTGAAGTTGGGTTTTTAATTATAAATTAAAAAGTGTTTCACGATACTCATACCTTTGGACCGGTTCGGGTTCCCCATATAAGTACAAAAATAGAGCAAGGTTTGGATTGCAGACTTACATTGATGTTTAAACCCCACAAAATAGCAACACCAACTAACAGAATGTTACCGTAGCACGAAATATATAATTTCTTAAGAAAGTTACGTGTGTTGGTTCAGATTCCAAAGTTTTGTCACGAGCCCAGAGGCAAAGTTTTATCGTTATTTTGTGTCGTGGAACTCTGATTATGTCGAGTATTAAGGTGGTTGAGTTCCAGGATTCTACGATATATTAAGGTGATAAACCCTCTTCTTTTAGGAGAAAATGTTCCCTTTTTAAAACCATGTTATGTGATTTTCTTATAAATTCATAAAATATATTGTTCCAGTTCGGTACAATTCGGTATTTCGGTACTTTTCCATAATTGTTTTTGTAAATATATAATAAATAAGTATTTTATAGGGCAATGGACAGGCATTTAACGGGCGTCTGAAAAATTGTTGTTGGGATTGAGGGCTAATTCAGACATTTGATGAGTTTTTATACAAGAAACTTTTTATCCTACTTTTTTATGAAGGGTTAAATTTGTGAAATTATAAGCGTAAGTCCCTATTAGAATCAAAGTATTATAGAGGATTGCCATTAGAGTATTTCCCACCTATGTCTTTCATTGATAGTGAGCGGGATTTGTGTTTCGCTCCTTCATTGTCGTCAGTGGGACATTTTTTTAGCAGCATAATGGATCTATATACACCGTTTTTAATATTAGTTGTGTGCGTACTGTTATAAATGTGTCAGTACTCCGATACACCTCAGTAATATCGGTATACCGAATAACACTACCCTCTATGCTGATAAATATGTATAGCCTTAGTTTTTAAGAAGTACTTATGATAATGAAGATATTACTTATGAATATCTTCATTGAATATTTATTGATCAATTAACTGATTCCAAGAATTAGATTAATTATAAATCCACAATAGTTAGCGATGTTTACTATACGTAACATAATAATTCAGTGAAATTTAACATGGGTGTCATTCATACCAGCCTAGGGTGTTATCCGGAGGTGAATGCGTATAATAAAAATATTCTTAAACAATACATAATAATCACCAAAAAATCAGCAAAGTTGAAGCACTTAAAACAGGACTATTAAATATCAAAAGGTGCACTAATCCGTTTTTTTAATTAATCCCGAGTTGGGTCATTCGAAATCGGTTTCCAATGCACATGCATGTGACACGTGGATAGCAAATTGAATAGCCAGTAGTCAGGCCGTCGCTAACATTTTTCATTTTTTTTTTGTGTTTATTTTTTTTTAGAAAATACTTATTTCTGAGTTACCTCTATTTAAATAAAAAAAACAAATTATCTTTTTGTTCATACATACTTATGTTGCTATTATGGAGTCAAATTTTTTAAAAAAACTTGCCGTACAAGGTGCGTTAGATAATTGGTGAGAAAAATGACATTAAATTTTTAACACAGGACTTAAAAATTATCACATCCTATAATAATGAGTCATCTTGACTACACTTCAGAGTTGTTCACTCGCCCTTCGTTGGTCCTTGCACTGAAAATCGAGAATCCATGCCATTGTAAGAGAGGCGTTCATAGAATGATGTCAAAATCTCTCGGATCGCTTTCTTTGAAGTATTAGTAAAAAAATGAGTCAAAATCTCCCAAGATTCAAACGACAAAATTATTTTGTACTTTGCTTGTGAAACAGTTATTTCCCACTTTCAACCGTACATCATCTACAAGAAATGTTAGTTCTTTAACTTGTAAGTTGTTAAAGGAATGTTCAATATAGTTGTGTACAAATAGATGTACAATTTTAAACAAGCTGTTTATAGTCCATTTTGTCATTTTTATTTTAAAAATCGACACAATTAAATTATCCCTGTGAGAACTTGAATCAAATTCATCAAATAATAAAGAAAAATATACAATAACAAGACAATTGCAACACTTTTTTCAATTTTCCCCTTTATACCAAGCGTTACAAAAATTCAAATTTCTTCTTCATTAATGACTTTAATTTTGATTAATTTATACAAACTGATTACAAAATAATAAATAATTAAAATGATACCGTTTAAACTGACTAGATTATTACACCAATATGTCTTACTTTCCAAATCAGTTGTGACTATGTCTCAAAAAAAAGTAACTTAAAACTATTGTTTTTTTACAATAATCTGCATTATATGTACATTTTCTTACTAGCTATTTTGACATTTGAAAAGAAGATCCTATTCCAACTGTACCCATTCTCCCACCTTAATAAATTTATGCTAAATTTATAGTAAAATCATCATTAGTTACATGTAAAACCCCTCAAGGTATGTATGATAATAGTAAACAACTAAAATTATCAAATATACAGATTGTTCCAGAATTAGAGTGCAATAAAACAAAATTCTCACAGACAATAGTTTGTACTAGACTATGTACTTATACTTTTTTAGAACAGTTTGTCATGAAGTTTTTACAACTATCTTTTGAAAGGTTGGTAATAATTAAAAATGAGGTGCATTTAAAAAATAGCGCTGTGTGAATCCCGAAACATTTCAGTCTTTGTGTTACATTCCATCGCCGCTGATGGGACTCTCATTCTGGACCACCCCATACAAAATATCCATGCAATAACATTTTAAATTAATCATTTTGATCCTCCCAGATTGACTAATTAAGACATCATAACTTTGACAAGTTATACTTTATATTATGTTATTAGTCAGAAAATGCATTAGTAAAATCTAATTGCATACTTTGTACTTACATAGGTGCATGCATATATAAGAAGGAAAGTCAGACATGAAGGCAAGAAGGATCCACATGTTCATCATCCTCAATGGGCGTAGAGAATGAAGGAAATGGGGAGTACCTAAAGTATACTTACACACACATGAATATGAGTTATTTAAAAAATGGAAGGGACCATCACGAAATCATCTTTACTTTCAAAAAATATTTATACTGTACATTTTTAAACATATGTAAGGATCTATTATTATAACTTTGATGAAAAGAGGGATTGAGATTGAGAAGAAGCATGTAAATGCTTTGTGTTTTTCCACAGTCAAAGTCCAAAGCTCTAAAACTACTCATGAAATCAACATCCAATATTTGATTTATTATTTTTTTTTAAAGTGTAAAAATATATTTTATTAATGTATTTACAAGGACGGTCTGAAAAGTTTCCTACCTCAATATAAAGATGGCTTCACTCACAAAAAAAAAGTTAGTCATATCTATCTACCATCTGTTGAAAGTTACTCACCAATGTTTCCGATATTTTGGCCGTGTAGTTGTTATGTAAAATCCCTTTGTGTGAGTGGATGTGAGTGTTTGTGTGAAAAAAAATCTGATTTTTTTTTTTTTTTCAACATCGTCAACTTGTAACTCTACATGCTTCTCCTAGCGAAGTTACAGACGGGACGGTTTACAAAAATTAGAGCATCTCTGGGAAAAGTGAGTAGAATGAGTTCATTTTTAGCCAATTTTGAAAAATATATACATATATTAGACTGTACATTAATAAAAAAGTTCAAAATTTCGTATTGCAGGATATTTTTATTTTCTATTTTATTAATTTAAACAAGAAAATATTTGTCCAAAAAAAAGTTCCTTCTTGGACGCATTTTGGTTTAAAAATCTGTAAAATATCGAAAAAAATGGATTTTTTTTCCTTTGAAACTATGAAGTGAAATCAAAATCAGGATTTTTAGTTTATCATTTTTATGTATTTCATCATTAAATAATATAGGCTATAGGTATATCTTCCTACAATATTTTTACAACATTGCTTTAATTTTCCGTACGTATGTGAATTTTAGTCTTGATTTCGGTTTGAAAATCATACGCCAAATTGAATTGAACATCCTATTTTAGCTTAGCAACTCATTAAATATGACTTTTCCAAACAAGTTACCCCTCTTATTAATAATAATTGAAGATATCCCCCAAAAGGGGTAATAAGTACTTCTCACAATAACATTTGCACCAAAAGGCTCTTATACTGGCCATCTTTTGCCTGAAGGAAAATATGTTCAATCAACGATTAATTGTTAATTTTCATTCAGCTGGTAAATGAGAAATATAAAACTTTGCACCAGGGATGTTGTTCATTCCCCCTTCCGCGAAAAGTTTGATAGTGTCGTTGATTATTTTTCTAATGACAAATTTAATGGTTATTATATTTTAATTATGGTAACTTCATGATTTGTAGACGAATATCTTCATAAAGTATAAAATAGGGATGCTTTGGATTCACGATGGCATACATCAACAAGTTGTTAGATCAACTACACTTAATTCAGAGCATGAAAAGAAAGATCGTACTTTTAAAAAATAGTAAAAAGTGTAGCAATGAAAAGTTTGTGGCATGGTCACTATAAACTATCAAGCTCTAAGCAAAAACATAGTACATTTTTGATATCAAAAATTATAGAAATAAGGAATAAAATCCAATCGTCGATATTAGTGTATGTCCATTGTCCATACTAATGACCCAAATTCAAAATGAAGAATTTCTATTAAATATATCTAGGATCGGAACAACACTACTGAGCCTTTTATCACGGCAGCAACTCTTCAAAATCCTCGTTTTTTCTCTTCACGTCTTCCACTTCTCAAAAAATGAAGTCATACACAAAGTTGTGAGTTGTAAATGAAGTAATGAAGGCCTCATTTTAAGTTTATAGGTAAGAAAGAAAAGATGATTGTATCAGAGAAAAATTGACATTCCTATTAGTGAAACAAAGAAGCAAGAAAACCCAATTATTCATCCATAACTCTTTTTGAAAGATAAAATAAAAATATAAGTTATTTTCAACGAATCAACCCGGCAAATCAAGGGAAGATAAATAAAATATCGCATTTTTAAGAATTTTAAAAACTGTTTTTTCTAGTGTTAAACTATCCGTAGATATAACAGTCTTTCTTATTTGGTATAAATGAACTCAAAAGGTATATTTGATAATAATACATTAGACTCTTTTTATTAAAAAAACGAGCTTTCAGTAGTAAAAATGAAGAAACAAATCAAAATATATACACAAAAAACACAGTACTGCAACAGAATATTTATATACTTAAGACATTTCAGGTCTAAATTACTTATAATGGAAGGTAAATTAGAACATTATTAATGTGATATTGTTGAAAGATATACTTCTAACCTACAATAATAATTTGATAGAAATCCTTTTTTTTCAATTACACTCGATAATTTTAAAGGAACGATATGAAAATAAAACCTTTTTTTTTTCTTCAGATTTTTCAGATTTTCAAATCAAAACACGTCCATCAAGTTTTTTTTTTTTTTTGGACAAATGAAGATATTTTTCTTGTTTGGATTAATATAATGAAAAATATCTAGCAATAACCAATTCCCAACCTTGTGTCATTTCGGTATAGTCTAATATATACATGTAAATTAATAACTCCTATTATTGTAAATGTATTGCATCCTATTTTATCAATGTGATAATTTTCAAACCAAACCGACGAAAGTTTTATTTACTACATAGTTATAACATAAATTTTGAAGAGCAAACAAATTTAATTTTTCTTCTATTGACCAATTCGTAAATATCCATAAATAATTAATCAATTATAATATGTCTTTCTTATACGAAAAATGTAAATTTAAGTAATCTTCAATTAATCACAATTTATGTTCTGAGCTCCTTCACTTATCAGTTACTTAGGGTTTTTCCGTTAAAAGATAAAAAAAATATTTTTTGGAAAATAGGGTTGTTTTTTAGAATTAAGAAAGAATAACTCATGCTCAATAAAGACAAAAATTATCAAGTTTTACAAGTTCTAATTTTAAGGAGACGTTATATTTTTTACTGCTCCAAATGAATTTTTCATTCTCAAAACGGCCTCAAGCCTTGAAAAAAAGTTAGTAATATGATTAAGAAGTTGATGCTATAAAAGCAATAACTTAATATGTATGAAAACAAGATGTATTTTACTTGCATTAAATTTTAATCGGGTATTTTTGAATGAATCAAACTGGTCTAACTCCCAAACTATAAATTAAAGTCTAACATTAATTTAATGATATTGTAAATATAAAAGAAAAAAAAGAGTGAGTTAGATTGTGTTATGATATCTCTTTTTCCTTTGCAAATATTCGCTATTATTATAATAATTTAATAGGGTTTCATCAAATTAATAAAAAAAAAATCTTGATATAATAATATATTCTACTAATGGTGCAAGAAGATCTTTTTAGACTTCCTGTTTTTTAAATATGTGTAATTTGCTGTGCAAATTCAAAAAGTTCATAAATCCAGAGTCACTATCAAATGGCTGACTCTTAAAATCCTTTTTATTGGTGTTTTTAACAAAATATTGAGTTTTTTATAATAACAATACTATAATTTTTTATAAAATTAGTTCCACTTAAATTCTTTTTTTTTAGATATGACCTGGAGATATGTATTTTATATATCTTTGAGGGTTGAAACAAAGATAGAAATATTATTTTTTTCTTTTTTTGCTACTAATTTGCAAATATTTAATAGGTTTATAGTCATATATAGGGATTTTTTTCATAAATATACCCGTGCATCTATGTATAATTTATTTTTACAAGTTTTCAAACTATATATAAGTTATGTTCTTTTAGTTAAATTTACTATGAATAAATTCAACATTATAAGGTTTTGTGGACTCGAGCTGTAAAGGATCTAATACTCCAATAATTTTTGACTATAAAATAACTATTTTATTATATAGTGTTGTTTTAGTTTTTCATTGATGATTTTTTAAACATTTTTTAAGTACTGGAGACAAATCTGTAAAACATAACTTTGGCTTATGTGGAGGTTAAATTACAGAATTGAGATAAAATAATATTACTGCAAGTCCAAATCGAGTCTCCAATCTTTGCTCACAAGTCTAGTTCCTTAAATATTTTAATTGAATCCACTTCAAGTTTTCAAAAAAATAAAAGCTTCGATAAAGAGTAGTCAATTAAAGTCGATCAAAAAATATCATTGTTTAATATTTTGAAGTATAGTATGAATAATAATCAATATTAATTAAATAAAGTGTGTCGGTCTGTTAGTAAAACTGTCTGAAACACTGTCACAGGCTGTACTGTTTATAGTGCTCCCTGATATAAGCTATAAACATATTTTGATCTTAGAAATAAAAATGTAGTCGTATTAAAATGCTGCAATAAAGCATCAAAGGTGCATACAGGGTGTCTTCATGTAGCATAGATAAGATATCAATATTTCTGTTTGTTTTTGTTATTGCTCTGTTATGGCTTCCATAATTTATATTTAAGGATTTGAATTAAATATGTAAAAATGAATTACCCTTCGTTGGCGTTTTGTATGTAGCACTACTTTGTTTGTTTTTTAGTTAATGAGTGCTGTCATGACTAAAGAAATCATCATTCACCCCCTCATAATATTATTCTCTCATCCTTGGGGAGAACACATATAGGTATCAATTGGTATAAGTATTGAGTAGTTACGTGTGAATGTGCCCATGAAAAAAACGGAGAGTAACGCATAGGATTTCCTGAGGAGTCATTTTCTATATATTAAACTAAAAATCGGCTATTGGCCGATGCTTAATTACTCTGGGCAATGCTGTGTACTACCGCTAGTGTTAAATATTGAAACTTTAGTTTTGATATAACATCGTATCAATAACTTTGCTATCATAAGAGAAGAAAACGAAGAAGGGGAGAGGAAATGATCCATTTTTTTTAATTCGACGCTTGATAAATAAACTTAGTTATAATAAATATATAGACTAAAACGGTAGAAGCACCTTCAACTGTCTGACTACGAAATCCTCGAGTCTTGAGGTCCTCATAATTGAACTAATATTCTAGTGGAAGTTTAACATACACATTATTTTAGTTACTCACGAATGAAGTCGAATCAAGCTCTATTGATTATTGTTCAAGTTAACAGAACACTAGAATATTTGACCTATTATTTATCAAGGGATTTTTGGTATATTTAAATTTTTAATTTAATTATTTTTATCAAGTTTCTATAATTATGAGTGTCTCTAATGGAATGGATGGATCTCCCTTTCAAAGATAGGGAAGTTTACATATATATAATTAATGGAATTCAAAGTAAATCAACGTTACTTCCTTCAAAGTCATAGTTATCTATTTAATAATAATAATAATTGAACGATATATCTCTTCTACCTATTTTTACAACGCCCATTAATGTCACAAATAACTCTTAATACGATTTATCAAATCATATTTGTACAAGAGGGTATTGAGTTATAATGGTTTATAAAGAGAATTGATAAAATCTTTCAAATGGTTTTTTTTTTTCTTTTTCAATTCAATTAATGGCATAGAGAGAGCAAGGTAAAATATGTAGTTAATGGGTATTATTCGTTAGGAATTCAATAAAAACGAATTTGATTAAAACAACGTTTAGATGTTACCATTAGGTAAGAATATGCTGAAGCCAGATTTACAACAGTAAAAATATTTCTATCCTTGACATTTTGCCATTATTTTGTCCTTATTAGCCTTTTTTAATAACTTGAAATTGTATTTACAAATTTAAAAGATATGATCAACATCTTTTCACAAAAAAATATTGTAAATTTTTAGGTCGTCAAATATTTGTAAGGTTTTTTATTTAAAAACACACACATACAAAACCGTTTGAAAGAATTTAGTTTGATGCATATAATTACAATCTTTTTAACAGATCTGACTAATTGTTTTATTAAATTAAATATTTACTCAAATGGCCGTCAGTAGAGTTGTAAATCGTAAGCATTTTCGAAATTTAAAAAAAAATAAAAGAAATACAAAACTAATATGGTAACTCGGATAATTTGAAGAATTTTTTGGAAGAGAACAGATTGGCTGTAATGACATATTATTAGATTAGCTGTAATCTAATAAGAGGAAGGAGATAAACAAAAGTTTCAGTGTGTATCAAGCAAAGTCACTAAAAACTACTTAGGTTCGAAGCATTTTTAGTGTACGAGTTTTTTTTGTATTATTTTGGGAGAAAAATTTATAAAAAAATTTTTTTTTTATAATTTAAAAAAATTTAAAAATTCCACTGCTGTTCACAAAAACAAAAAAATTCTGAATAAAAATGACATATATAACATTTTTTTGAAAAACAATTACAAAATTCCATTGCTATTTATATGATTTTTTTTTTTTTTACATAAAAAGTTTGAAAAATTAATTTTTTTGGAAAAAAAGCTCAAATATTATTTTTTTTCCCTCTGTTGCATAATTTGCCAGGATGAAACATTTTTACCAATATTTTCGCGTAAAATTTTTTCAACCTGATAAAAAATATTCAAGTAAAGAGCAAAAATTCCTTAATTTTTGGGGAAAGGGCTACTGCCCCTCCAGCTCTCTTCCACCGGGGCCCTGAAAGCTGTTGTCATTATTATATTACTATAGAAGAAAGAATATCTAAATGCAAAATAACTACATCTGAGTGTTCTTCGTGTTTCTTTTTAAGTCTTTGATGGACTCAAAGTAGAATTGAGTACAACAGAGTAATTTCTGTCTATCTCCTTGCTAGATATAGAGTGGGATTTTTTTTTTTTTTTAATATTCCTTTAATTGGTTAGATAGAGTTCCAATGATTAAGTATAAGTAAACATTATTGTATAACCCAATCTAAACTGGGAAGGAATTATGTATTTCTTTCTCTAGAATCACCTGAGCGCGAACTTACACACACTGTATTCAAAAGAATAACTTCTCCCGAGCGTGTTGTCCATGAGCTACGGCGATTCGATTCGAGATTTGTGGGGATTCTTTCTTCTCATAGATGCTTGTAACTAATATAATGAAACGTCATAATAGCTAAGCTGCTCTCCTATAAATCATTTTTCAAAATGTCAAGGTTATCATTTTGATTTTTGTTTTCTTTTTTTTTACATATGAAAAATGCTTATACTTTACAATCCTACTTATAAATCCTAATTGTTATTCATCATCATTAATGAGTGAGTGCACACACTTGTGGGTACACTTTATACTTATTTGTTCTCTTGTTAAAGGAATATTATAAAAAAATTCTTAATCAGTACAACTCGATCTGACTAATTAAAGGAACATAAAAAAAACCAAGATTCAGATTCATAACAACAACAAAACTCGTATGCTAAAAAGTGATTAATATTTACAACCCATCATAAAAAGTACACCATGGCATGCCTTGACACGAGTAACTTCAAATTACTGTACACAAAGGTCTGTTGTAGTGGCATCTTTAGTTTAATTAAAGTAAGAAAGCCTCCGATTTATCTTATTATCCAAATTTGAAAAGAACATTTAGTATCCTAATCCCTCACTCCCCAAAAGTATCGTAATCTGATTTTCTACACTACTAAGTTTTGCACAACTGATATTAATAGGGGTGTGATTATGTAGTTCCAATTGATATATTAAGCCTTATATTTTGTCCATTAGAAACATTATCCAAAAATTATTTTAACAAATATTTTGACCATTTTGAGAAGTGATAAATCCTCAATAACCATTATTCAAAATTTATTTTTAGAGAAGATTTTCAACCCTTTATTTTATTTCTACAGATGCAAAGGGTTGATATAAATTATAAAAATATGAGTCAACCAATTTATCTTTATATCTTTATAATATAAATAAAAATGAAAGGGGCACTCAATTTAGTATAAAACTTACAATGAATTTTGTAGTCAACTGTCGATTTGTTTTACTTTTTCCCTTTTATCAGTGTTTTGAACGTTGATTGGTTGAATACAAATTAGTTCTTGTCTAGCTGTGATCAATTATCAACCATTATTAAATAATAATTATAAAGTTTGGAATAATTGGCTCAATACCAAATATTTTTTTGGAGGAACGGTTGCAAGATAAAATAAATATATCGATCTGATTTATATTTTGTGTATAAGTTGTAATTTTTTATCGATTGTAACTTTTACAGAGAATTTCTAACAGTTCTAAAGTACTTCTGAAGAGGATAATGCAAAAATTAAACATTCCTTAGATGGTCAATTTTATTGATTTTGAGTAATTTTTTTGTTTTACTGATTTATAATTATTCCAAAGCACATTATGTAATACAAGGTTTCACAATTTCAGCACTTTCCAATAATAAATATTATAAATAAACAATTTAATATATCTAAATAAAATAATACCATTAATTAATAGCTGTTAATTTAAAAAACTTATGTTTTAGTTTAATAAAACGTTAAGGAATGTACAAATTGTAGCAAAAAACAATATGTTTATCCTAGCAAATATTACGTCTCTAAAAACGAAAATCAAGCCTAAGATTAATATAAAAAGCAGTATCAAGATATTGGTAAATAATAAGCAACAATACAATAACTAGGATACTTATATAGAAAATCTTAATTGACCTTGTATCACCTATCTACTTAGGACAACTCCTTATATGTAGAATCTGTCAATAGAGTATATGGGATATGTAAGACCTTTTTATAACCTAAAGATAAAAACTAAATAATTATATGGAAACGAATAACATGTCTGAAGGACTATGGTGATCTTGGATTAATTTGTGTATGAAATTTTTGGAAGATTATTTTCATTACTGAGAGGAATTTTCGGAGATAATTCAAATTGGTTTGGAATGCTACTTTAAGGACGAACTATTCTTGACAAGATTACAATACGAGAAATTATTGGGAGCCATTGAGCGAGCTAACTACTTCTAGAGAAAAGCATCCACAATATATAGGGAATTGTCTTCAAAGATAATTTAAAGAATGAGATGAAAGACACATGTTATTAAAAATGTAGGTCTTAATTTTGTGTCAAATGTCTCAAGGGATTGGAAATAAAGAGAGTTCTTGATTCTACCAAAACACACTATTTAAGAGGAATCACCCACAAACAGTTTCTATGCATTGGTTCATTTACAGAGTCATAACAAATACTCTACTCTTTGAAAACATTTATGGAAAAACTCTAGAGGAGAGACAACTTTTTTTCTGAAAAAATAAAGACAAGTGAAGTGTCATATTGTTAAAATATCAATTTTAATGTTGGGAAGTACTTGCGTTTGGTTTTGAAATGAAGCCACGGAAAGTTCATTGTATCCTTCAAAACCTGGTTTCAAAAGGCGTTTAATAATGTCTACATCCAAGATCAATTCGTTCTCAAGAACCTTCTAAAGAATTCAATTAATTATTATTGTTTTATTTTTTGCGTATTAATAATTCGTTAGTCATTAAATTGCAAAAATGAAAATAAATTAATTTGGTCTAAAAACTGTATATATAGGGAATACAATAATGTATGTATGTATAATTATCAAGAGATTCTCATCCATTGTCCAGAGAGGTAAAAAGAACAGCAAAAAAGAAATGCATGAATACTAAATTATTTAAATTAATAATAATAATGCAACAACAACCACATGAAATGCCCTGCAAAAAAAAAAATAGAATTTCTCTATAGATCAATTATAAAAAAGTTTGAAACAATGAAGTAAAAGCAAAAAAAATATTTATATTATTTGAGTATTTCTAATTCCATTTTGAATATTCGTATTGCCATCATTATTGATAATATTAAGAGCCCCCCAGTGGTTTTAACAATGAAATTAAATATTGTGTTTTTAATAAATAAAAAAAAGACACAACGTGAATTTTCTCATCAATACTTGTTCTTTATTTATATAATAAGATTGAAACAGAAGTTTATAAACATTTAAAGTGTATAGAGCGTTTTCATGTGACGTCAGCATTGTTACTATTGGCCATTTTGAGGGCCTAGACGCTGGAAGTTTTGGAAGGCAAGGGTGACCTTGTGCAGATCCAGTATTGCCACTGTACAGGTAATGAACTTCTTTGGGGTCTCCACAGACAATTGGTACTTGTCACAAGCCTCATGTTTGACACTTTTCCAGTTATAAAAATTGCATAGGTTCAGATACAGGCTGTAGACCAAAAATATATGCGATGGAAAAGTTTTCGTTTCGCGACCAAGACATCCTGGACTTTTTTGGCCTTGTGGTCGGGTGTACTTTCTTATGAGAAGGTGTAATATCTTCTTTGGGTTACTTCATTCATCCAGAGAATGTAAATTAAAAGTGCAAACCTAGAAACAGTACTATGACAAAACTAGATCCACAAGAGGTTGCCCGGGCCTGCCAAAATTTCCATCTCTTTTTGGCCTAGGTTATCATTATAAATAATTGAATATCATGAAATTGAGATTTATAATAATAAAAAATTTATAGTTCTACCCCATCTAGTCCGTTCGTTACAGGCCTTTAAAGATTTTTCCAATTTATCTGGGCCAACCTGTAATAATTATTAGAAGTCAAAATGGGACTAACTAATAAAATCACTTAAATCTTACTTTCTATCAAAAATGTATCCCTCTAATACCTGGTTTTAATACAAATCAGACCCTAATATGCATATCCATATGTAAACAATCAATAAAGCTATAACTATTTTTAGAAAGTATAAGATATTTTTCGCAAATTACCCCACTTTTCTCATACCTAATCGATCAAAAAAAAAAAAATACTTACAAATCTAGACATTTTAATGATTTTCAGGAGATATTGCATTGAATTAGTTTAAATATCATTGTTTATTAAGGTCATCGAACATTAAGTCTAGCTATTTACTTCATAAAGCTATTCGATGAAGCTTCATCATTTATTTACTGAAAAGATGTCCATCTTATTTTTTTTTAAATATCAGCTATGAGCTATTATTGTCCAATTAATAATTTCGATAACGTCATAAATTGCATCATAAATTGACGACGGCATCTTAGGGGACTAGTATAATTAATATATATATTAAATTAAATGTCGCATTTCAAATAAAAATAGATGAAACTTTATTAAATTAGCAATGTGTCGTTCGCGAACGTAACAACCCTATGAGCAGGCTTTTACAGAGTGAACAACGAAGTCGGCTTACCCCAATGATGGATTTTTTGCTTTTTATAGGAGAAAAAAAGACAGATTACTTTTCTAAAAAAACCAAATTCGGAAAAATTATGAAGCAGAGCAAAAATTTAAGCCATTTTCTAAAAAAAAATCCAAAAATCAAGCCCCACCCCAAAAAAAATGTAATCCTGCGGATGCCTAACAAAAAAAAATCTGAAGAGCCGTATAGGAACCAAAAGATCCGGAATTCTCATCACTATATCAAATGGCTTTGAAAATTTGTAAAAAAAAACCTTGTATAAAATACTTCTTAGTGGCAAGTAATATCTGATTAAATCAAGTTTCATTTTTTAAGTTAAATCAAATGTCTATAGAATAACAAAATATTCATAATTAAATTTATTCTGCATCGATTCGAACGAGGAAAGTGGGATAGTTGGGGATAAATATCTAGCCAGTGTAAAAGGTATCTTTTCTTGGCCTTAATTTTTAGAGGTTTATTAACCTTTGAAAGTAGCAGCAACATAATCACCTTGTAAAAAAAAACGACTAATCCTTTAAAATAAAGATAATTAAAACAAAATTAATGGAAAAATTCGAAAGTAAAAAATTACTTATTAAAAATCAATTTATTACTTATAATAGACAAATTGAAGTTAATCAAACTTCCATCCTGAGATCTTGTTTTCTTTTGAATGTCTATAAATTGTCGACACTAATTTCAGCCACATGATATTTTGGAAAAGTATAGTTAATTTATTGGATGATATAAGAATGTATAATGCTAGAATAACATTGTTTTAACATATATTAGGACTAAATATACAGGCTTGCTGATAATTGTTCATCGTTTAAAAAAATCATGAACGACAAAAGATACAAATTCAAATGGTTCATTGTTGATATACCATAAATTATCTCAGATCCCTAATCTCCAATATGTTCTATAATTCAATTTTAAATTCATTTTTTCAAAAAGTAATTCGATTTATCTGGATAGATATATTTTCTCACAGACAAAGAGTATTCATGACTTTTTTTTAAATTCATAATTTTTTTGTTTGGGAGTACTTTAGCCCTCTATATTTTAATAATTTGTATATTGTAAGTACCTCACGCCAACTTTGTGCATGAAATACGTGTTTGAACAACGCAAAGGGAGGGCAATAAGAATATATTAATTTGAAATTACAGGGAAATTTGCTTTTATGTAGACATCCAGGAGGAGCATAGCTATCAAATTTTATCTTATTTTTTGCATAAAAAAGCTTCCATGGAAAAACGATTTCTAGGTTAATTTACTAATTGCTCTCCTCGGTGATTGAGAATATGCTCGTGATTCACAACTTCAACCCACAAAATTCATCCCTAAATATGATTTTAACTACCTATGAGAGCCCATATTCTACTAGACTTTTAGTATTATAAATATATTACTAAAGATAGGGAGAACAATAGTGTATCAAATAATATAGTACTGTCATAAACAACAGTTTAGTTGAACCATATATATAATAATAAAGACCAGTAAGCGAAGACTCAGGTGCACCCACTACAAATCGGGTTAAAGAACTAGGAAATTACTACGAATACATAACAAGTTCAATTGGCCGTTTTTCAAACATTTATCATATTTGTATGAAAAAAAATAATTATTAGATTAGATTTAAACAGTCGAATTTAAACCCATATAAAAAGGGTCTATCATAGTTACAATATTGTGATTTTGAATTTCACAGACCTGATTTTTTTTTTTTTACATAAGTATATATTTGTCTAATTAAATTTAAAAAATAATTTTTTTTTCCTTAAAAATATGATCGTCATCAACTGAATTCAACTATAATCTGAAACATTTGGCAAGAAGGTATTTAATAGAAGAGGTAACTTCATTGGATGATACCTTGGAGAACTAAGAAATCAAACCAGTGGATTCTTCTGTAATGAATCAAATATGGAAGATAAGCCAGACGATGAAGTAAACCAATTTTTGGTAGACAGGCCTACTGAAGGATCAGGAATGTTTTTATTAAATATGAGACCATCACTCCAACCTCAGTACTGGCAAAACGGCTCTTCAGCCAAGGAAAATAACAATATGTAAATTTACAATAAAAATTTACCTATTATATACTCGTAGTTTCTAGTAAATTGTTTTAGTTTATAATTTTAATTTAAAAAAACTATGTATAAATAAAATATTTTTCATTCGCTATCTTTAAGATAGTGTATTCAATATAGTATTAAATTATAATAATTTTATCTAAATCTAACTCTGTTGAAAAATATAACTATATTTTATGAGATGAAATAAATCAACTACACTCACTCGTTCAATACAAAATAATTTCAACAATCCATTAAGTCCAAAATCTCGGTTTATTTATTAATTGAGAAAAAGGAGTTGGGGTCCATTTAAAGGGTAGGTAGGGCCGTCTGTGTACCGTGAGTCTTAGTCTGGTAGCCCCTCTATTAAAAGATGCTGGAAAAAATTTGATTCATTATAATTTTTCTAAAATAGTTTAAAACGAAACGAAAATTCGTTTAAAAAGTGAAGGATGAACGATTAAAAGAGAATGATTAAACAATATAATCTGAACGATTTAGTGAACTAAACGAATTCGAAAAAGTGAACGATTAAAGGGAATTTAATAAGATAAACGACAACAACCCTACTATTATATAATAAAACCAAACGTTAGTGGTATATATTTTTGATATCAAGTTAAAATTAAGTCCTTTGATTCACAAGTCCCATTTCGACATCCAAATAAACGGCTTTAGTTCACTCTTTTATTTCATTTTAATTTGTGTTGGATTCAAATATTACTGGAGCTTGAAAAATTCAACCTTCACCAAATCAAAAAAAAAATGCGAAAATTACTCAAATTTAGCTGAAATCTTTTTGGAAAATTCAACTTCACTTGAACTCGAATACTCAAAACTGAAATATTTGAGTAATAATTCTTCAAATTTCTTGTATCACTCAAAAGGAAAACCAAAAAAACAAAAAATCCCTTTTTCATAAATGAAGTACTTATATATTATTAAAAAGGAGAAATCATATTATGTATTCTGTGCATCAACATCAAAATAATCGTGAACAAAAATCAAGAGAAGAAGAAAATCCCGATTTTTTGCTTACTCCATATTTAGATACATCCCAAAAATTTTATAAATATACTTGAGTCAATTATAAGCATTGTATTGAAATTTGAGGGATAAGATAAGATAAACAAGAATTCTTACTACAGTTTAGAATCTTTTTTGATTTAAAATACTTATATTGACCCTGTTATTCCCTTATCAGTCAAATTTAGGCTCCCTTTTGAGAAAATTCATTGCAGCTTGATTTTCTGTTGACGGGCCACATATATTAAAAATTTCAAATGGATCAAAGTTGGAAATTGGTTCATTGTCTAAAAACAAACTCGACTCGATACAAGCATTTAAACTTGAATCCAACACGAATTTTATTGAATAACAAGTTTGTATTCTTTTAAAACATGCATGTTTAGGCACCAAAAAGATGCCAGCATCAACAATACTGACGTCACTCAAAAACGTTCTTTATAGGTGTATGAATATAAATAATTAAATTTTGCATTCTTTATGGAGATCTCCAATAGAGAAAACTTTGGAGAGTCCCACTGGGTCGTGATTATAAGTATTTGGATTTATCATATTTTATAAATCATGGTCATTATCTTATAATTATCAAAAAATAAGGGGAAATCTTGTATTTAGTTGAGGATGAGGCTGCAAGAAAAAGGAAGTCGTGTTTGAATGGACGAACAAACGACGGGATTAATTTGATTTTTTTCTTCTTCTTTTGTATAAAGATGTAATAGAAAGAAAATTGATGGTGTGTGAACGAATGAAACACAAAAAAGGGAGCTCTTTTAAGATGTATATATAATAAAAAGATTTGACTTGATTCATGATTTTTTTATTTCATGATGGGTTTATGCAAATATTAGTTTTATACATGGAACATGAAGTTTTTTTATTTACTTTTTTTTTGCCCTTAGTTTGACCAACTAAGAATTAGGGATGATTTTTAGAGTAGAACAGTTATTAAATGAATGAGAATTATACAATTATATATTGAATATCTTAAGGAATCGACAGAGTTTCTTGGGTTGATCTATCTATTTGATATCATCAGAATATTAACTAATAAATATAGTTATTTTAATTCCCCCGGACATTATTACATAATCATTTTAATTCAAATTTATCTATCATTTAAAAACGATTCTACGAATAGAGAAGTAGAAAAAATCGCCCTTTGTTCGTTAAAAAAAAGGGGGGGAAATGTACATTTACAGATAATTTCTTAGTTTATGTACAGAAAGGAGATCAAAAACTTGCAGTAGCATGACTAGGTTGCAAAAAACGTGATTTTTATGGAATCAAAACCAATTTGTAGTATGTTTAAATTGATAGCCATATATATCTTTATATATCCTCCATTACGAACAATAACACACTCGACACGCTGTAGAACAGATTGGCGGCTCTTGAAGGTGACGGCCGTGTCCATCCATACTGTCTTGATTTTAGCTCAGAGCAAATCCAAATTTGAATGAGAGGTGCGGCAGACATTCTTATCTAGACGCCCCAAACAGTAAAGTCCAGGGGGTTGAGGTTTGGGTGAAGAGGTCGGCCACATGAAGGCAGATCAGAAGTCAATTATATTGTTGCTGCAAAAGCTTTGGTTCTTTTTGGCTGTATGGGGCTGTAATTGATTTTTTGATGTTGTAAGCAGTCTGAATGGAGCTGCCAACGGTCTCTACAGCCTTCTCAGCACTAAATTAGGCTAGGATGAGATCGCGCATGCTTTAGTAATGTTGTTGTTGCTCTGGCATTTTTATATATAGAGACATTGGATTAAAAAAAAACTTGTTTATTTTTGTTTCAGCTGTCGTTTGAGTGCATAATAAAACATTGTAATTAAAAATAACGGGGATAAAATCTTTACTAAATGATATTGCAATTTTCAGGTCCTCACTCTGTAAATATGTATAAGAAATTATAACAAGACAACGAAACTTCCAATTGTACCAACTGATGGCAAGACAGGCGGATTTTGAAAAAACACACACGCAATTATAGTCTATGACATCACTATTGCTAGAATTTTCAAATTAATGTATCGTACCGACTGCTGGAAAAGAAAAACAGATTTTGACAAAACACGCAACCACTCATCTACTATGACGTCAATATTAAAAGCGTAGTGGAAGTCAAACATCTGTCGTACACACGTTATAGAATAACCTTGTATTTCTATTTACCTTGGTAGTTAGGAAGAACATAATAATTATAACTATAATAATTCAAAATCATACTTCTATATCTTAAGTAAGAAAGGCTTACTATTGCAATCTCTAAACTGGAATACAACAAAGGAGTTGGATCCAGCTACAGAATTGAAAATACAGTATATGAAATCATCTTCCATTTTTGAGTTAAAAGGAAATTATTTAAATATTTTATTTATTAAATACAACCCATACTACTGGAATTAGATCAATAAGTTGGTCATTAATTAAACCTTTCAATACAATTTTAAACCATATAACGTTAAGTCAGCCATTATCATTTACTATTAATTATTTTTCTAGCAAACCTATCGTGCAGAAGGCTCAAAATTTGTTTATACTATACAAGAGTTTAAAAGTATTTAGTCATTATACTAAGAGAGTTACTAAATATCTATTGAAGTTGGCTTGGGATTTTTGTTATACGGTGGATTTTGTCCACGCAAATGTTTTATTCTAGTGCTACAAAAAATATCATTGAAGTAATATTTAAATTTCGTTGGCACCCATGGATAATGATTTATGTGCATAAAACACTTCCGTATACTCATTACTTTAACATTAGACATTTCGTTAATACATTTACTTACATATTTCCAAGTATATTAATCTACAACGTGAAGAAGTGGGCATTTACCATACTTAGGTAACATATACATATATGAATTTCAAACTATTTTTTTTTTTTTTTTTTTTTTGAAAAGGGAGAAAAACTATTAGGAGCTAACACACTATTAATATTATTCTCCATATTATTTATGTATTGTAATTATTTTTATGAACATAATGACCTTCTAACGCCATCTACCTATGATTATAAAACACCTTGTGTTAGTAGTAGTATGTATAGGTTTTTCTTATTTTAAATAATATGTAAATAAGCTTACATTCTGCCAATGTACAATATGTATACCACTCTTTACTCAGACGTTTAATTGAGTTTTTTTATGGTCACTACTCACTACCTATCTCAATCAAAACCGGGAGCATGAGGGAACACGTCTTTGGACTTCATATTGTTGCTGATTCATGGTTACTTTATTATTTTATGCTTTTATAGGGTTTCTTTTGAATTTCCCTTGAAGGGATTTTTCTTGATCTCTCATTCTCAGCAAAAAAAAAAAAAAAAAAAAAAGAATAGATGAAAATAATGTTACGCCCGTAGTTTCTTATTAGAGATTTCTTCCATTTCTAAAGATGGAAAGAAACATAAGGAGATGTATTAAAAACAGTGGAGTAATCACTTGGTTATTATCGGGTGTCTACTTTTATATGTCTTGGTATCATTTTCAAATGAAAATGATATAAATAAAATAGTTTTACAAATAACTTCTTATTTTCTTGTCAGAAGTGTTTATTGTTCATGATATTGTATCCTTTATAGTATTAATCTACAACTCACTAATAATTTGGAAATTAATACGATAGGATTAATCGATAACTGGATACTATGATCAAGTAAGAAGTCCTGCAATATACTAAAAATAAAATAGTCTAAAAAGATGAGTTCTTAATAACATCACTTATTAAACAAATAATCATTATTAAAACCCATAACGTCAATTTTGGTCTGTAATGGTTTTAAAATAAAACTGCAAGATGTGAGGACTTTGAGTCGATACTTCCCACTTAATTTGATCCCTATCAAAGATACGAAACTTGACTCTAACTCGAAATGTAAGACTCCCAAATAGAATTGGACTTTGGAGTAATTTTATTTTTGTTCTTGTCCCTCCCACAAAAAAAAAATGTTATTGGACACAGTAAACACTGCTGGTTTTAGGGGAAGACATTGGGAGCAGTTGCTCTGGGACATACACTTTAATCTAATAAAATAGGGGTTCCAACACAATGTACAACTGTGAATAAAAGGACTCAGATTTTGTATTTGCCTCAGACCCCTCTTTCAGCACTGGCAAAAAAATCTAACAGTATCATCCTATCTAAGTTTAGGATTCTAATCTAAGTCGTTATATAATGTCTCTGATTATAGATATAATCTTCTCACTGAATCTCGATTTGAAGTCAAACCATTAATTGAATAGGTATTTTATATTATATGTATTATTATTGCTATGGATTGTACTTACGGCCCCAAGTTCCTACTCAAACCTAGGCCCAAGGTAATCAATAACCAATCACTACACAATTTGAATCAAAAGCAATACAGTGCTTAATTTCATTTTTGATATAAAGAGAAAAGTAAAATACCTAGTCCATCAAATCTTTTGTTTGCAACAAGGAATTGTACTTTTTTGACAGCATTACATAAATTGTAAATTGACTCTCTGACAATAAATACATGCAAATAGACAAAATAAGTCAGATATACAGGGTTAGAAAGCAAAACGTGGACTGTTAATTAATGTTAATTTTTACTTTATAACTTTATAATACAGGAAGGTTCAGTGATTATTTTTTGATATTCAATTGTAGCTATCCTTTGTACATAAACAAACAATAATAAACATTTCGTCATCATGAGTGAGTAAACAGCCAAAAGACAGTGCATCTCAGATCTCCTGAAGATGCTCAAGTTGAAGTAGCGAGGATTATGGAAATTGTGAAGGACACATGAATTCTTTATGTGTTCAACATGAAGAATTCCTGGAGAAGACTTCTCCAGGAAAGCAGAAAGTGGAGGGCACAAAAAGATTTTAACTCGCTGGATTTTTCTGTATGGGGGTCATTGGAGAGGAAAATTAACAAAACTCCACAAACAACTGTGGTCTTACTGAAGCCCGCCATATTTGCTGCGTGGGACGACTGGTCTGAGGAGTTTGTCATCCACTTTTGCAAGGTCTTCCGGCGATATGTAAAGGCTGTGATTGATGCTGAATGCAGCAATATTGTGTGTTCAAGTTTGTAAAAGCATTGTTTACAAATTTTTTCAAAAAAAATATGTTTTTGTTAATCTTGCAAATAAATTTTTTTTGAAGTATTTCTAAACCAGCCCTCGAGTACACATTTAGCTACCCAGCCCTGTAGGTACATGTAAGGAAGACCAGAGACAGTTGGAGTACGGGACTATCAGGCTTTTTTTCTCGAACATTAATTCCATCACTCTATATATATTCTGAGTATGTAAATATATATAATTTTACCGCCCCTTTAAAATAAATTTCAATTTCTTGGTCACGTAATATAAATTTCCAACTCTACGTATGAACCTTAATCTCTAATTTCTAACTTAAACTATTTTTTAAATGGGCCGCATTCAAAAGCTGATGGGTATCTCTCCATTACCTCACCAACACAAAAATATACAGTGTATCTTGTTTTCATCTGTCAATTTTTCTCCTGATTGTCCCTTAATCAATGTTATTAACGTTGAACAATGCATAACAATAATTGAATAATAATTCCATACTTTGGAAGAGTTAACTAACTGTTACCAACTGATTTTCGGACTTTATCTCATTTTTCTTTCCAGAGAAAAGGTTGTGTGAGACAATAAATGTAACGACTTCCTATATAAACTTGGAGTAGTTGAGCCATAGATAATGTACTGAGCGATACAGATTTGATTGAAGAGGTTATTATCGACTCAAGATGACGTCAGCTGCGGCCCGAATATTACTTATCTTTAACCTGTACTTATCTATAGGGATGAAAATCGGGTGATTTTTTTAATTCGCCTATGTATTTTTTTATTTTTTTGAGTCGGCAAACTTAAGAGGGAATTTTATTTCTCCCAGTTGTTGTCATTAATATTTAATTCCTGAAGAGTTAACTTACTTTTCTACTACATACATCATTGATATATACGAAACCGGATTGGACATTTGCGTCTGCTTAAGAGTTATAATTGTAAGTTCTTGTTGGACTCAGAGTAGAATTGAGGAATGATATCGGCCTTTTTTATTTATTTATCCCCTTAAACCCTCACCACAGCTGTTGTTAGCTGATCTAATAAAAATGCATGACAGCTAATTCTTCAAATTGTCAGGCTTACCATGATAATTTTTGGTTTCTTTTCTTGAAACATCTCCAAAATGCTCTCAATTAGCATCACTATGTTCACTTTAAGTTGTACAATCTACATGTGATGTAGATTGTACAACTTAAAGTGATGACCAATTAGTTTGTAGTTTTTGTGACATCATCATTTGTCTTTGTCAGTCAGCAATGAGTTGAGCCAAAAACAAAAAGGATTGCAACTGTATCCAGCCTCCCCTACATGCGTATGCAACTTGCAATCAATGCGTGAATTATCTCACTCTTACTCGAGTTCAACTTTTACATTTTAATTGCAATTCCCATTTCATAATTGAGTTTGTACACAAAGAGTAAATAAACGTTACATCCATAACATATTTATAGTATAATCAGTAAATAAGATCAAAGAGGTAGAAATTCTTTCTTTCCACTCTTAGCTTGTGTTAAGCCTCTGATGCACAAGAAAAGAATCTGATAAAGACACAACCGTAATACATACATACATTCGAGTACATCTAAATACGTACATTGTAATATGTATATTCGGTTCCATATGCTTTGGGCTTAACACACACATACATACATACATATAGATCATTTTGTGTTTGTTAAGAAAAAGGGATCCTTGCTGTGAAAAACTAATAATTATCTTCATTTCTCATTTATGAAGATAAATAATAAATGAAGTCTTTATTCCAATTATGAAAGATGGAAAATAGCTCGTTCATTTTTTTTTCTTTCTTTAACCGTATAGAAAAAGACGAACAGAGTACCTTTATTTAGGGTACCTTTTTAAGCACCATTTCTTTGTAGTAAATAATAATGGACAATGAGATATGGAAATCGTCAAGATTTGATTTTGAAGACATTAAATAAATAGAGGTTATTTTAATAAATAATAATCAATAACTGTCTCTAAGTACTTAGTCATTTCTCAAGAGGAGAAAAATGATGTCAATATATTTTCCTAATTCATCATCATATCACCAAACCTTTTGACATTAATTGACTATCTTTTTAACTAATAATAACGCAAGAGTCGGTAAACTTCTGCCCACTGGCCGTACATAACCTGTATACTCCCAGAAAGTGTCATTAATCTAATTTAGATGAGGTGTCTACATAGCTTTAAATATAAATCAATAAAACACATCACAATTTATATTGAATGGAAAAAGATTGTGGTTCATTTACAAGTTTTAGCCAAACCTGGACCTATTTTTCAATGACATTTAGCAGGAAATCGTTCACAGCAGCTTAAAAAGAGCTAATTCATGTTCAACTAGCCTTTTGAAATACACAAAGATGCAGTGTTAAAGCTGTTCTAATTAATTTTCATAAGTTGATTCTTATATGATTTAAAACAGCTAACTCTACATATCATGAACTTTAAAATGGTATTACATAGGACTTTTATTTCTATAATAATTTATATAATTCAAAGATTTAATTCAATGTATATTGTGCATCATATCTATAAATAAATTTATACTTATTTCTTTATGATAATAAAACTGCCCATATTAATTAAAAGTTGGCAATAAGAAAAACACAGTTCAATTAAAAATCAATCAAAGGAATAGCAACATTTATTAATTATCTAAAACATTATTTCTCCAAAAAGAGGAAGGAAAAGTCTGGAAATCAATCGTATATTGTTATTAGCCAAATATACCTAACTGTGTGACTATTTTTCATTTACGTATAATAGCGAATTGCTCACAGTAGCTAAAAAAAGTGCATTTTTAACCAATCAACGTCCAAGAACAATAAAAACGTGTACAAAAAGTAGGAAATTGAGAGCTGACACAAAAACAAGGGAGTAGTTGAGGATTTGGGGTAAAAATAGGAAATTTTATTTATGTATATGAAACACTTTATTCCAGATTTATCCCTTTAAAATAGTTTTTTTTTTTTTTTTTTTTTTTTTACGTTTGAATGTTTTAATTAATAATACATTTTAGAAAATTTGGCCCTTCAAAATAAAAGCAAGATGGAATGATTTCTCTCAAAATTTATTGGTAGTTACAGTTGTATTTTTGGCAGATTATCATCTATTTCTATTATCAAATATTATTATTCACTCTTTGGAGGTGCCGCAAATGTCAGTTAAATTAGTCAAAATTAAATGTCACCATAAAATATGAAAAATTGAGATACTTTATTGGAAAGTCTCATAAATCAAATAAAAGTTCTAAACTATTGTTAAAATTCTTGGATACTTTAATTTATCCCATGAATTTTAATACAATGACTATAGCTTAGTCCAATATAGTTATGAAATATTGGGTCATATGTATATATGAAGTAAAAAAGTAGGTTGAGTGATTGAAATTAATTCATATTCTGATATATTAAAGTATAAACAATTAAATACAAAAAGCAAAAACAAATATGTGCTCTCTAGCTTACGTTCAACCCGAGAAAAGGATACTTGAATTTCTATTCGCGCACTCCTTGACGATGGAAAGGCCCCAACAGAAGTCTCCAAGCAGTTAGGCATCTGCAGGATCAGTATTTTAAATAATAATGACTTTTAGAAAATATCATTTTTTTAAGAAGCGTCACTTTAAAAATTACAATTTACTAAGTCTGGCCATTTGACGGGAAAGTTTGACCACCTCTGCATTAACACCTATTAATAAAACCCAAGAAGACTACCACCACTGACATAAATACATATTTCCAATTACAATCCGTATGTTTCTTTGTTAGAAACATGCTTCAATGATGGGGTTAATAGACATGGAGGGAGGTATAAAACTATTAATATTTAGAGAATGTAAATGGTTATTTGTAGATGCAATGCAAAAGTATACAAAGCAAAAAAGTCTACATAACTTAATTAACTTTCATTCTTCTAGCTAAATGATCATAATATGTATAATTGATATTAAAACCAGAGGTATTGCATATAAAATTAAATCTTATAATTATTTAGTGGTCACTAATGAAATATAAAATAAATCTGCAACATTCACTCTCATCAAATATTTCATAAATGAGCATATATACCTGAAACCATATTTAAACCATTTGCAACAAACAAACTTAAGAAATATATAATATAACAAAAGTTAACCTATGTTGAATTATATAGTATGTCTCCATATCGCTCAGACACATTTATTATGTAAGCCAATAAGTTCATAACTTTCCTAATACTAGTTTTAAATATTTTTTTAAATAATATCATTAACTAAATAACTACATATGTTCCAGGGGTTCAAAAAATTTCCTTTTATTTAAGCTAAAGCTGGATTTCTTACCTAACGAAAAAGAGAAGTAACATTGTTATATGCTTCTTATTAATAAAAATGGGAGCAAAAAGGTTTGAGAAAGGAGGAGGATTTTCAGAAATTACATCGTATGGTATGTACCGCCCCCATACACCCCCGACCTCGTCTGGAGGCTGTAATTGAAGCTGATGGAAATCAAGTTCAGAAATAATAATCTATATAATGTGTAAATAAAAAATTATTTTTAATAATTTCCTGTACAATCTCATTCTCATCTGTTGTGTAATGTTAGTTGTAGCACAATCAAAGTATCAAAATAGACTTTTCCAACACCCGGTATGAAGATATTATTTTTCAAAAAAAAAATTCAGATATATAAATCTATCCTTTTCCTAAACTTTTGGCACCCGCTAACGTTACGGTCGACGTGGATATTTGGACACAGTGCTCCATAAGTGTTCATGCTCGTATTTTTTGGTGGTAGGTAAAATAGGCCCTTTTTCTCAAAGGCACTCCGCACATAGTAGTCAAGAGGATTCAAGTTTGGTGAAGACGGAGGTCAAAGTTTTTTTTGACCAAAATCCCACAACTCTAATTTTCTTTTTAAGTTGTATTAAGCTATCTCTTATGTGGGGAATAGAGCCCTATCTTGATACCATACCCAATTCCCAATCCCATAGGAGCTATTAAGAATAAGAAAAATGTTGCAACTTAAAATACTTTTTTGCCATTTACTCAGACAATATGAAAGGTTTTTCCCTCACTTCCAATTAATCCCAACATCATAAAGCATTGATGATGACCTTCATATATATATAAATATGGGACAAATCCTTGTATTACCGACAATATACCTCGTTCTCCTGGAATTTCAGTATATATTTTATATATAAAAAACAACACAAAATAGTCAGCGCATACAAAACATCTGCAATGTTTCAATGTACTTGCATGAAAGAATAAAGAAGTTATTTTTAATTCAAAAAGTGTCCAAAGCAATGTTGAAACATACTGTAGTTTTTCAACAAATAGAGTAACATTATTTTGGATAAAAAAAGGAGATATGCAAATAATTAAGCACAACTGAGGTCCCTTCAATTATTGAAATCAAAATAGTGATAAATCAAATAATAAAAAATATACTTTGTACATTTTTTGACTGGGAAATATCTAGGATATCCCACCGAATTCATTGTTTTCAAATCTAAATAAAGTTCCTTTATTTAAAATACTAATTTTTTGTATCAAACATTTGCTGATGTTGCTAATCGGAGGAAAGTAAAGTGGTTTTGATCGTTTGAGTATCCGAATTATTAATTTGGGCTACAATTTGTTTTGCTTCAAAACAAAGCATAAGTATTATATTCTTATGTATCACTCCAGAAAATGAACTTTTGAAATTCAACAACATAAGTTTAAAATTGAAACTTCCGAAATTCAGCAACATAACTTGAAAATTGAAACTTCTGAATCCCTTTATAAATGGAGAATATTGTTAAAAATAAGTCATTTTCAAATAGCTATTAAGGTGAAAAACACCCATGAAGACTGAAACATAATATTTTTGTTAAAATACAACAGAAGATCGAATTAACAGGTCCCCTTAAAAATTGGACACCCTATGACACAGGTTAAAATACTAGAAGAAGTTGACCATTTCTCACCTTTGACCTTTTATATGACCTTATAACTGTACTTTAGAAACCTAAATTGTTATGTCTATTGTTTTAAGCATACAACATAAGCTAGTGTCTTCTTATTACTTTGACAATTGATTTAAAAATATGTATTCATTGATGAAAAAGTAATTTTGGGGGAGGGCAGATTTTTTTTTTTTTTTAAGAGTGCTTAAAAGATTATTTTACATCCGAAAAATGGGGTAAAAATTTAATTTGCTCCTTTTCATGAATTCACACCCCCTTATTATAAAATTATTTATAAATGGTCTTTTTTACATTTCTTTTTTTAGGTATTTAATTAAATTTTAGATTTTAGGATTGAAGCTTCCGCGCATTAATTAAGATTCCTGAAATTATCATTTACTTAATCTGAAAATGTGAATTATTTAACGGATTGATATCGAATTGCTTGAAAATTACTCTTATTAAAAATAGAATAATAAATATAAGTACATCAGAGACGAAACAAAACATAAACTCTTCAAAACCACCACTCCACCAAAAAGACATGATGTGACATGAACTGAAAATGGATTGAAGGGAATAAAAACTCTTCCAGACAGGATTTGATAGATATTAATATTAGAAATTGGGAGGTTATGTGACTATGTATTCATGTTTTCATTTTATAAAGGTATTCTTAGCAGAGAAAAATAAATTGTTAAGCTTTGAACAACTCCTAACAATAATTATACTGAAATATTTTTTTAGAGTTCGATCTAGGTTATTACAGGATGAACCATCGAATCGCAAATGAAACTTTGGAAGGGTATAATTGACTAAATAAATAACTTAACAACTTTTTTCACGAAACATCAACTAGTAAAGCAATAAAATCAAACTGTTCCTGTGAAACCAATTTCTTCATCAGACCAAGGACAACTGAGATGGAGGCCAAAAGAAACCGTGTGCCAGCAATGCTTGAAGCAGAAATGTGCTATGACGATATTTCTCACATTGTTCCCTGTTCCAAAAGTATCATTATAAAAAATTAAAAAGCTAAAAAACGACAACAAAAGCCTCGAGAGAAAGTCTGGAATCGGTGGGCAAAACCAGAAAGGACATCGGACTTCCCTAGACTTTTTTGTTTCCAAAGAGACTCAAGATCGGCGCAAACGTGTGCTGGGATGTTATGTAACTTGGCTTTCACTAGTTGAAAGCTAACTACGCGGTCAATGTAGTCTCTGTCCTCACCAGACTGCAACCCTCTTTACAATGGGATCTGGGGTGATATCGAGAGGAATGCCTGTGTCAGCTTCCATATGAATCCTGATGCCCTAAAGACCGCCGTGGAGAAAGAGTATGCTGATATGTCGGAGGAATACGTGAAGAAAACCTGCAAGGCTTACAGGTATAGGATCGAGGGCATGAGATTTAATTATATATATATATATAAAGTAAAATAAATAAATAGTCTCATTGTCTTACTACCTTTACTAATGAAACAAAAATTGTATTTTTTTTTTTTTTTTTTTTGGTTTGATTGAGATCAAATTTTACTTATTTATGTGTTTTATTAGCAATTTATCTTGTTAAAAATTGAATTCGATTCCTGAGACTTTTTTTTATATTTATAGATACCTAAATGTACAATTACTAATAACTTCTTGCGGTTTTTTTATCATTATAAATAATATTGGGATATTATTTGTAGATATATCGCCGTAAAATCGATTAAATTTATTTCTGATACATTGTAGGTGGAGATAACCTAATAGTCAAAAAGATATAAATAAATCGGTTAAGAGAAAAGACCAAAAACCTTTAATTTCTTCTTTGTAGAACAGGTCTTTAAAAAAATGAAACAAGTTTCCTAATTTATTAAATTTCAATTATTAAGAGGGACAAATGCCTCTCTTTTCTTCAATTCCGATGGCCCTCACAACATTATCTCAAAAAAATAAAGGGTAAAATGTTGGCTGTTTGGTTTCTTTTCGCCTTTTCATTGCTCTGAACGTGGATTGGTTGAATTAGCTCTTCTTAAGTTGTAACAAATTATAATGGGATAATAACTTAAAAGTTTGGAAGGATTGGCCGAAAACTATTTGGGCATTTTTCTGTTTATTTTTTTGTAGGAAGGGTTGTGATATACAATAAAGGTAACGCCTTGGCCTGAACGAAGACATAATTTTATGGGGATCAAATATTCCTTTAGTTAAATGAAAATAAGGTCAGTTTTTATCTCTTCCTGTATATTTTTAAGAGGATATTCCATGTCTTACCTTTATAATATACCTACCAATAAAAACTCTTCAATTCCCTTGAATGAATTCTCATTCACATAATATACAAATAGGTTTTTTGCATGTATGTATATTTACGAGTTTATAAATAAACAGTTTGATGATTTTCTTTTATCAAAATTTGATTACTATTAATTGACCAAATATAAAAGATTTTGAAAAAAAAAAAAAAATATATATCTTATTTTGTATGTTCATAATGAATATATAGATCCGTGGTCCTACTTATTTTTACATTACAAATTTGATATACTATTATATATAAATTCATTCTAGGTTCATATTTTATCACGTTCATATTTATGATGAAGAGAAATTTGGTAGTGATATTTGTACTATTACAATAATATATCAAAATCATTTTGATTCGTTTTATTTTCTGTTTCTATTTATATAAATCTTATTATTATAGGACTAAAGGAGAAACTTTTATCATCACTCAACCTTTCTTTTTTTTTTAAATAGTTCAAAAAGTATATAGTTGTCAGGGATTACGAACGGCGTCCTTTTAATGAATTATTATATATTTATCTAATTAATGGTTTAGATATTTTGTGTTTAAAAAGATACATATATTTGGAGAAAATATTAGAATGACATATATTTAACTTTTCAAATAGCTACATATGTGTTAAAGTTTGAGTCATTTTTCACCGTGGTATATTGTGTTTATTTAGGCTTAAATTAATGTAATGGCTAAATAATAAAGTCATTACTCAAAAACAAATCTCAATGAAAAAATCTAATAAATATTTAAAAAATGATTTGTTTTGTCTCTATAAATATTCTTATATAGATTTTAACTTTAATAAGATTTGCAAAGAAGTATATACTCTATACATGGCAGTTTTGTCTTTTAATAACAAACGGTATTTATACCAATTTTCATCAATTTTGTAGAGGATGAGATGTAAAATTGTCTCTAATTTGGAGATCTGAGAGATTCCAGGAGGCATTACTCCCTCCTCACACAAATTTTAAAGAACGATAAAAATGAAAAGTTGTGTGATTATAATGTGATGAATACGCAACGTCATTTTTATTAAACTGTCCTCACAACTTATGAATTTGTTCTGACGCCTCTGAGTGACCCTATTAAAAAAAGATGCAAATATATTGTTGTTCGCTATAACAGTACTATAGTGGTACCGGGATATTGACCAATTAAACGATATTATGTATACTAAATTGGTTTTTACCTAGTACTTGTAATAACAATAACGTTATGAAATATTGACCCACCGATCACGTAACAAAAAAAAATAATGAAAATTATTATTAATATAAAAAATTTATCAAATTTCTAACCCCCCTCCCCATGCAATTAGTATGCACTATGCATTGTGACAAAACTTGGGCAATTATAAACAAAAAAAATACCTTATAAAATATGTAAATATTTTTTGATTGTACCAAAAAATAATAAAGGATTTTCCTATCTGAAACAAATGTAATAATTGCTATAAAATTTTTGCATAAGTTGATGCACTACTTTTATGGATAATTTATTAGATAACTTTTGTTAGACTATGCAGGATCCTTGTTCATAAATATTCATAAAACACACCATAGAAAAATCTGGGAGTGGTGTTCTCATCCTCAATTTGCAAAAGAATTCATTGAGTCCGCATCATTGAGGAGAAATTAGTTAAGCGGAGTGGTACATATTATTATGCATGTACGGATATATACCTACCGGGTGTAAAGAAAAAAATTACACACTTCTGCATATGATTGTTGCGAAAAATAGACACATAAGCAAATATTTTGTTTTAATTTTTTTTTTATAAAAAGATCAAAGTTGTCTAGAAACGGAAAAAAAGAGTCCGGATAAAAACATTTCTCTACGCGGCAACTACTTCATTAGAGATTACAAGACTTGTAGAAACATCTAGAAAGACAAGTAACAATGTCAAAAAGAAGATGGAAGCCGAATAAGGGATATATATATATATGCTGCCTCTATCACGAATACTGTATTGGACCCTAATTTAGTGAAAGAGGCAGTCAAGGCCGCCACATTTAAGATGAATTCAACGTTTTCTGAACGAAGAATCATTACCATCGGTACACCAAGCTATCCCGATGGAAATTATTTCTTACAGTAAAATGGTGAACTAATCCACACCTCAATTTCTTGGTGAACAATATACCATTTTATAGCAAGTTAATGGTGCCTCTACACCCTGGATCTAAATCCTCTGGATTATACATTTTGAACGCCGATTTAGTGGGAATTTTGTTTACATCATCTCCACAAATATTGATGATCTGAAGACCACCGTGAATGAGAATTGGGTTATTATGTCTGAAGCCTTTATCAAATATTTCTGCAAGGACTCCATAAAGAAATTGGAGGCTGTCCGTGCATCTAATCGATTGTATTGAATAAAAATATTCCTGTTTGTAACTACTTTCAAACATATTTATATACGTAAATGTTATCAAATCCAATGTATTTATTTGCTACAGATTGTATTTTTTGATAAAGTAAAAGTGTGTCATATTTTTTTGTTACACGCAGTACATACATCTCATCCGGATTTGAACCTTTCCTAGATCCTCATCTTCCATTAATCATAACTCAATATCTTCCATTATGGTCAGAGTAATTTGATTTAATAAAACATCATTTGACAATTCTTATCATTAAAAATTAATGATTTGTATACTTTCTAAACACCTACATAATATTATGTAAATTATTCTTGAACCAAAAATACATAATTACAGAGGTGCATCCAATGCCTCCCAAAGATCCAATCTTAATTAGTTTTTGTCAAAATGTTCCTTGCCTCAAAAACAGATTGTGCTAAATTTCTTATAATTTTATGAATGGCAATGAGTTGTGGGCTTTACCCTTAATTGAACCATAGTTCTTTTAATTTAAGATAATTCAAGACTTTGATTTACTTGCATAATTATGTAATAATTTCATTAAATATTCTATTTAAATATATGCATATTAGAATTGATATTAATACTTAAATAATAGCATTTTATTAATATAAAAGAGCTATGAGGACTTGAAATATTTTATTACTCGTATTGTTTATTTTTATTTTTGTATTCTGCGACAATAAAACGAGCTCCTTTGTCAAATACCAAAGGTGTTTCTTGAATACATTGAGATTGCACAATGGGTACCCAAAACAATTTGAAATCTCTATCTTCTGAAATTACTACATTGAATCTGTCATCCGATTTGTTCTTGATTTTGATGATGTAATCATTTTTCTATCTCAGTGGAAAGTTACAAATTGCATAATTATTGAAATATTATTTATTTTTTCAATATTTAATCTTGATTATGTAGCATGTTTTTATTTTGTCGTGAAGTCATTTATACAGTTGCCTGACTTTTTTTGTATTATTTTTTTTTCAAACTCTTGAAAAGTTTGAATTTTTGATCCTTTGATTTATTTGACATCTTATTATTCTAATAGAAGCTTATCCAATGATGATACTATAATATTTTGGCCCTTTGTTGGAGTACGTCATTTGGCCATAAAATGTATGTCTTATCCAAAAAAATGTAATAATTTTCCACATCCTTAGCTCGACGTTTTCTTAATCGATTTTTTTTTATTTTTCTTAAAGTTTTCAAATAATTATGCTAACATTCTTAGAATTATTCTAGAAGCACATAAAGGAATCCCAACCCGACCATATATCCTTTAGATTTGTCCACAGATAATTTTTGTTCAGTGAAAATTAGATCTGCTTGACGGGGAATGTATTTACTTTGTCTGTGTTCAGATACTTCGGGATCCTTAATTCCATTCTCACAGTAGGCAATTTAGAAAGATGTGAATGTTAATCATCTTTAGAGACAGCTTGTGCTAATCCATAAATTACTGAAGACGCTCTGGCTTATAACTCCAAAGACTAAGTTATTATTGATATCCCTTTCAATTAAATCTGTGAACGTACTTATCTTTATTTAATTAAAACTCTTGTTCAAAGTGTACTTAAGTTAAAAGAAACAATTAACCAAAGGAATTACTCTGTTCGTTAGTTCAAATTGACCTTACAAGTTCTATTAAGATACTCTTATCTGTAATTTTTTCTGATTTTGGGTTAAAACTCTGTTTTTCAATAAATTTCAAACTAATTGCTCAGCCTTTGGTCATGGTTTAAATTTGACATATAAGCTATAGTTTTATAAAGGAACGATATTACAAAGATCCATGTCAATCATGCATAGTTGGGGCGTTTAATTCTTATAATTACTTGTTTCACGTAGGTGGGTAGATGAAAAATTGACTATTTTGGATTTAATATTTCCTTGATCAAGAAATTATTTATAATGTATTGTGGACTAATATAAAAAAATATTGACTTCGTGAATTTTGTGCTGTTGAGCTATTTACATTGTTAGGAAAGTAAATTGTAAGCATTTTCTGTAAGAAAATATAAATGTTTGAGAGCAGAGCAGCATAACTTGAAGAGTTAAATGATACTTTAATAGTTAATTACACGAAATTTTGGTTTTTGGTCAAATCCGTTCTGATAATTTTGATGTCAAAGATGCACCACAACCTCGGAGGCCAGTTACCAAAAATATGAATAAAATAATGGAAATCGTCGAGTTGGCCGTCATGGGAGCACTGTTTTGATTTTGTTTGAATTGACATGGGGATCTATTAAAAATAATGAATTTCATTTCACTATACCTTATATATGCTAAAATGATTCCATATGGTTATAATAGTGAATATGAATGTATAAAACCAAAACAAACTGATATAATAATTGAATTTACTTAAGTATAACTCATAGGAACAAAAATAAATATGTTTTTTTTTCTCAGAAACAATTGGTTTAAAAAACTTACAAATAGTGTTAAGTTTTTGTCGCAATCGGTCTTCGTCGGTCCTTCACAAAATATAAAAGATAAAAAATACATATTGTCAGAATATTTTTAGTATAGGAAATTTTCATCTACAGTTTACATTTCGGTCCACGGTTTGAAAAAAAAAAACAGTTAAGATAGGATTGGAAAAATCTGCCTTGGACCGAGTCTCAACACTAATTAAAATGTCCCATAATAAAAAACTGTATTTTTTAAACAAATCAATTTTTTTTTCCAAATAATCTATGATGATCTTTATATTAAATGGGTTCTAAATTAATGATTTCTGATAGAAAATAGATTTTATTTATATATATATATATGTATATCTTCTGTTACTAATTTTTTTTTTTTTTTTTTTTTTTTTTTTTTTTTTTTTTTTTTTGAAACTATTAAGTAAAAAAGATGCTAAAAAATTTGAGTTATAATTGAAGTATTTTTTTCCTTCTTTATAATTGTTTTTACTTGAAGTAGTTTTATTTTGTCTTAGTTTTTGACGTTGCATTGAGTAATTATAATTTATGTTTTTCGCAATAGTAACGCTACTTTTTGGAGTAAGGCTCAGAGAAAAACAATGGAGCGTGGCATTACACTACTTATGTACCTACTGTAATAATTACTCTGCCTTAAACCCCATATGGGTGGCATACATACATAGGTACAATAAATATAATACCTATGAAGTTGAAAATCCTTCTTAGTTTTGGGAAGAAAAGTAATTATTGTATTTTTAATATTACGGTCGAGTAAATCTTTTGATTTAGGTAATATTTTTGTATTTTTTAAATTGCCTTTAAACAATGAGAAATGACACAGAGGTTTTTGTCATTTCACTTTCACCCACTCCGTATCACACACCCCTCAGGAAGGAAGGAGACCTTCCAAGAAGTGTATATATAATATATTAATGTATGTATACCAATGAATAGCTGGTATGCAAGCACCTTACATATAATAGTTTCATTTGAGTAGATAAATTGTTATTTTCATAATGAGTTACATTAGTAAAGAAACATCCTAGGATAGGTTGAAGATATTGTTTACTAGAAATGGGTGTACATAAGGTTTTTTACTTTCCCGGTGACTTTTTTGTTTTTAATATCAGGATTCACTTGATAAATAATAACTACTGTGAAATTTATATTTTTTTTTAATTTTAAGCTAGTCCTACCCATAATAAGTGTTGACATTTTTGCAAAGAAAAAAAAGAGCGCAAGGAGAAGGCAGGAGTAAGATATATGGTGCTACTGAACATATAATTCTAGAAACCTGTAAGCAAAGGTTCATCCGTCCCTTCTACAAATGGGTTTAAATTACTAAAATGGCATAACATAAATTCAAAAAACCATTTGACATATTTTTATGAGAAAAAAGTATGTATTAGATTTAAACAGTTAATCATATACATATATTTAAAAAATGAGTAGTGTTATATTCATAAATCACAGTTTTTATGAAATTATTTAATTCCTATATCAAGTCTATCACAGGCCTCTTTTTAGGTATAGGTATACATTCAACTATTTGAATCTTACAAATAGGGTGTTTCTTATTCCATCAAAATATGACAAATGGCCAAATATGAACTTATGTTATGTCCTGGTAGTGATTTATCCGTTTTTTAACACATTTGTAGTGGGTTGAAGATACGAACAATTTTAAACAAATACGGAATAATAATACCGTATTTGGGGAAAATTGGTAAACTGCGAACTGATTTTGGCCCTTTTTTATTTTATTTTTTTATTTTCGGATGAAAGGTTGCGTGATGCAATGAAAGTAACGTTGTAAATCAACACTAGGATCGTCAAAACCAATTTCAAAGTGATGGGGCACTATTATAAATATGACAATGACACTTATTGATGTAAATGTATATTTATTGTAACATAATTTCTTGTCAAGTTCTTTTTTTTTAACATGCCCAAAATGCTTTGGATTAGCATCAAGGGCGTCCACAGGATTATATTTTGTGGGAAGGTTGGTTTTTTGATTTTTTCTTAAAATTAAAATTTTACTGCGTTGCATAATTTGGTTGAATGACCTATTTAAAAAAAAATCCTTTTAAAAAAATTATATACTCTATTTTCTAATAAGATTATTTTTTCCGGTCCAAAACAAAATTCCTTCATTTGGAGGGGGTTACACCCCCTTCAGACCACTCCTTGTGGACGTTCTTGAACACCAGTGCTTATATTGCAATAGGTTCTTATTCTTTACTTATGAAGGTTATTTTATTATTAGGAATATAAATATAGAATTACTTGCAAGTATTAAAACACCCGAGTAAATAATTGTTTCTACCCGAGTCCAAAGTTCAATTACATATATCTATCCGATTTCAAAAAATACCATAAACTCACTCTTATTACCTACATATAAGAAGCATTCTCTATCCATCAAATCTATGTAATTTTGAGTGCCTTACATTCTCGCACGTGTCCAGTTATCAATAATAATCTTTGTTATACATATAAGTATATGCCCCACCACCCTATTTTAAAGTAAGATGAGTTCTTTAAAAAAAAAGTAAAAAAAGAAAATTGTTTAGTTTAAAGAACCTTTCAAGGTCTTCTCTAAGTTAATAATGCTTAGCTTTTACCCCGTTAAAGTCTTCTTAAACCTTTTATCCTACCAATCTAATATTTTATAATACTAATACTAAATCTTTAATAACTTAGAACTTTGTCGTTATTTCTTCATAGTTCTGCAAAAGTGGGTAGTTCTAGGACGATTTGGCGGAAAACATTTTTGGCAAGGACAATTTACCAGATGTACATTTTCCGGTGGACAATTTTCCAAACGTATATTTTTATCTATAAGACTATTTAGGGCATCTAGCTGAAAAATAATATGTATTATATTGAAATATAGGGTCAATATTTTAATTCAATTTAAAATGATATAAGGATAAATAGATATTCTTCATATCCTATATATGCCATATAAATAAATTTATTTGTGATTTTTTTGATATTTTTTTTCAGAAAATAGTTTTTTTATTAATTATATTCATTATTGATAAATATAAACAGAACACAATCGTATGTGGTTCGAATGTAGTTCGAATCTTTAATCTCGTAATGCTTTAAATAAGTTAAATAATAAAAAACACAAAACCAACTCGAATAGAAGAAGCTATTATGCTTGTTTGTCAATCCATGAGTATTTTTCAATATGAATAATCCATTATGTGGAATGACAATTAGTTGATAACAAAAAAGTGATTAGCACTTCTTCCAATCGAGTTGCGGTCGTATTTGTTTATTATTTAATATACTTAAATTACTACATTAGTCAAGATAGGAACTATGTATATTCGAACCACATGCTACTGTGTCGTGTTTATGTAATTATCATTAAATAATATAATTAATCATTTTAAATTGAATTAAAATATACACTCGTATATATCAATATATAAATATCATTTTTTAGTCAAATATCCCAAATAGTTCCTTTACGAAATGTCAGTCTGACGAAATCTCTATCCGGCAAATTATCCTTTGGCAAAATGTCATTTCGGAAAATATACCTTAGGCGAAATGTCATTCGGCAAATTATCTTTCGGCAAAAATGTTTTTAGCCAATAGTCCGCTCACGGCACTATTTCTATAAGAGTTACATCTACTATATTTCGTAAACTTTAATTAACAAATCAATAAAATGGTTCAGAAGCTACTTTTTGAAAACAGAAAATACTAACTCTTACGTAGAAAATGCAGGGCTACTCTGGATTAGGATTCACATCCATATCAAAACTTAAGCAAGCTAAACTAATTTTCCACAGAATTCACCTTGATTACATTTGTATTCTCCAATAAATTATCTTTTATTTCCGTTAAGTAAATATTCTTAATGATCCTTTGAAGGCATCGCAATTTACACTTAAAGATTGAAAAAAAAATCCCTTAAGGAATTTAAAAAAAAATAATATCATACATACTATTTGGAAAACCATATATGGGCAAATAAAGTTTCATAAACGAAATGAGTGTCTTTAACTCTATTCAACATGATTATGTAGTAGTACCCGTGGTTATTGAGCGTCGAAGAATAGTAGGATATCATTTCAGAACTAAAATATGAAATCTAACCAAGGCTCTATGTATGAGTAGAGGCTATGAATTTAAAATAATCGAATGGATTGAATAAAAGAGCCATGCAAATGTGTCAAATGTCACAGTAAAAAGAATCTACACAAACTTTGGATCCCACGCACATGCTCTTTAGGAAAATGTATAGCCCACTAAATATTTTTATCTACGTAGGTATATCGATGATTGTGGGAGGATAAATAGGTCATTTAAATAACAAAAATGAAAGTAGGAAATCATGAATCATTTTGTAATGTAATTTGTGCTTCTATGGACAATTCATTAATATTTGTGGTACTCTAACAACACAAATACAATCTTTAGCAAAAATCACGAAAAGAAAAAATTCCTAATTAATTTTTTTTTACATCATATTAATGCAGGGGTAGTCTGAAAAGTTTCCAACCTAACATTTTTTCTATTTTTTTTTTTTTTTTTTCAACATAGTCTCCTTCTTGCAACTCTACACATTTTTCCCAGCGATGCTTCCATCTTTGTAACCTGTCCAAATAGTACTCAAGCGTTTTTCTCTGAAAAATAATTGTTCAAGAAGGTCTTCATTTGACGAAAATCTGCCTTCAGCTTGTCAAGTAATGAAGTGTAGTATGCTCCTGTATTTATTTTTTTTCTGTTCTTTTTGAAGATACACAATTAAAATAGCTCCATGACTATCCCCAAAAAAAAACAAGCACCTTCCCTTTCCCAGCAAAACAACAGTTTGTGTCAATTTTCCCAAAAACACTAATAAACACTCAAATCAACTCACCAAAGGACTGTTACATAACAACTGTGCCTCCAAAATGGTTGAAACTTTCGTGAATAATTGTCAACATATGCTAGATAGATGTGACTAAAGAGACTTAAAGAGAGGAAAAGGGGTTTTCTTTAGTTCTTTTTAAGTCCTTTAGATGTGACTACCTTTTATTTATTAGTGCTGTCATCTTGACGTTGAGGTTGGAAACTTTTCAGACAACCCTCGTACAAGAAACCGAAAGCTTTTAATGCAACCTAATATTTTATTGACAAATTCCGATTATGAATACATATATGTTTTATTCACATTTGTATGTTGAGTTGAGATATCCAAATTATATATCCAAGAATGTTAACTATAGTCTTAGCCGGCTTGTAAGCCTTCCATTTTTTTGGCAGGTTCCGTTCAGCGTTCAATTCATAAAGTACAAAAAAATTAATTAGATTACAAGCTATACAGTTAGGCTGAATTGGTAGTTTAAGGCAGTGGTTCCCAAACTTTTTTGAGTTCGACCATTAAAATATATGACTATGCAGATTTTGGATATTTTTTTCGAAAATACTTAATATTTGAAATTTTTCAACAATATTTAATTTTTGAAATTTTTTTCCAAAAAATTTAATTTTTTCTCTATAGCTATGGATTTTTCCAAAAATTTCTAATAAATTTAATTTCCTGTAAAAAGCTATGGATTTTGGATTTTTTTTTCAAAAATGTAATATTTGCCGAATAGCTTTGGATTTTTGAAATTTTTTCAAAAAAATTTAATTTTTGTTTTTTTTTTCAAAAAATTTCGAAACCCGACCCCTGCCGAAATATAATCCCGTGGAAGCCCCTGTAAATAGATGATTTAAAGGCCATATCAACCTTATCAAGTATAACCCCGAGGCTAATAATTATATAAGTTATTCGATTATATTGATCAAAAATAAAGATATAATTGAAAAATATGAGAGAAAATATGAAATACTACGAAGAAATAATCGAATGTAATATTAATTTAAAATCAGCGATATATTTACTACATTGAGTCATTTCTTTACTACCTATTTTTTTTTTTTTTTTTTCTTGTAGTAGATAAAGTTAAAATTAAGACTCACAAACAAATATCACTATAGGCTCTGGATTTTCTAATAGTTTATTAACGAATCAAAGTGTTGATGTGACGGATGCTCACTGTGCATTGAGCAAAGCAAGTCGATTCTAGGTTTTATTTTGGATACAGCATCTAGCAGATTTTCCTCCATGTTAAGCAGTGATTTGAATTTATTTTCGATATGAGTTAGTACAGAAAAGGTCCTCTCACATAAATAAGTTGACCCAAATGGTATAAGTAAATCTAAAGCTGCTTTAACTAGCAGTGGGTACTCATTTATCACAGAAATCCAGAACTCGTCAAGTGTTTCAGAATTAAAATCCTGGTATGTGAAGCTATATTTGATAAATTCCTCCCTGTATTTTGTTGATTTGGAGAAATTAGTTAACATTATTGGGGATCTTGTTAATCATGAGTTGCAACTACTGCAACGTAACTTTTTGTTATAGCCACTTTCATTATCTCTTATAAAATATATGTATATTATTTAAGTTTTGATGTCACTCAAACTAATGTCGATTTAAATTATATTCTTCATTTTTTGAAAATCATCTCGCAACAACTCCGTTGTCTCCTGCAACCCCCACATAGGTCACGACCCCACTTTGGTAAACACTAGTTTAAGTTATACTCTTTTATAAAAGCTTAGTGAAACAAGATTATACAGCTGATAACATGTTTTTATTTTAGGAATAGTCGTAGTTTAGAATGAATTTTGAACGTTCAAAACAAATCCTAGTTTTTACAATTTTATCAAGTGAATTAATTAATTAGCTTTGATTCATTTGGTTTAAATAGGGTGTTAGGAATTAACAATCATTCTTTTGGTTGTAAGGTTGACTAATAATGAATATTTTAACAAAAGATAATTTCATATACACATTTGGTTACGATTTTTTAAATCACAATACATTTTCAAAGAAACTACTTTGTTGAAATAACATATTTTATCCACTCAAAGATATATGATTTTTTCCAGTCAAAATATTTTTTTAATTTTAATAACTTGATTCAAATTATTTATCTGAGTCTCAATCTTTTAAATTATTATATGCCTACTTCATATCGGGTAAATGAAATTAAATCAGATAAACAGGTATCTGCGAAGTAATCTATATATAAGGACTGCAAAGGTGAATATTTTTGAAACCCGGCCCACCCGATGTAACAAAAGTTAAATTACGACCCAACCCGATCTAAAACATATTTTTTTATATTTTGATAATGTTTTTGGATTAGAAAAATATGATTTTAGCAATACGTCAACACTAATATGGTGTTTGAGATGTAAAAAAGTCTGGATTATAGATGATGGAACCATTAACTATAGAGAACATTTTAAAAGAAGTTCTGAAGGTACCTTTGAAAGAAACGAATGTTTGTTTTTTGAGTGGAAACACTTCTCGTACAAGCGATTTCAATTTCAAGAGTAAATGTACCAATAACTAGTGAGACAGAACAATAAAATCCCATTTTTTACGTAAAAAATCGCGTTCCGTTCATTGAATGTGAGCTCCGCTGAACGCCCGTAAATTTCGCATTCAGTTGTATGATTGATGTTATTTAATTTTTCCCCGATATGGCCTTTCAAATAAAATCCATCAATTTCTAATTATTTCATTGTGAGGATAAACTTTTGCTACTTGAAATAAGTACAATTTGAGACACCTCCAAAGAACTAATCAGAGTAATTTGTTAAAAAAATGAACGATAATGAGTTGAAGAATGCATAATTTAGTCCGACACACTTTTTAAGAAAAATAATTCCAGTTTTTTTATTTTTGAGCGTGTTGACGGGCCACATATTTATTGACTAAAAGCTAATTATAAATGATAAAAAGATAGAAAAATGAACTTGAGGAATTGCAGTATTTCATCTAGCTTTTGAATGGATATTGTATGTAAAACAAATTAATAAAAGGTACGTTCTTACACATGCTAAAAGGTTCATTTAAGCCATGTATCCGTACATACATATGGAGAAAGTGGAACATCCTTCCAAAAAATTAATTACTCATCTATTAGAATGAATTAGTGTCAAAATAAAATAGGAAGAAATTTTTAGCCCGTTTCATTTGATTAATTTTATATAATGGAAGTCATTTATAGGATGAAGGAATTAATCACTTTCAACATAGACTTCTATTCCATATCACAATGGAAGAGTTCCTTCATGCAGAAAAGCAAAATAGGTGTGAGGACATTAATAACATGGATGAATAGTCATTTAATTAACTAACTAATTTTAATGAGAAAAGTTGTTTTTTAAAACTTACATAAATATTCGATATAACAATTTGAAATAATTGGATGATGTTTAAGTCAAAAGGTTTCATAGGTGGCAAAGAATGTAGCTTTCAATTTTACATTCCAGGTATTATTTCATTAAATTATCTAGATAATATTTTCACTGACGTCGTAAATTGTAGCATAAATGAAGGCAACGTCATCTTGTTGGATCATAGTTGATATTTTTACTACATAAAATAGATAAATTTCTAATAAATCTTGATTAAAAATAAAAAAAAGACTTGAGAGGTACATTAAATATTACTTAAAAGCAATGATAAACAGGGACTATTAAATTAACTCAAATTAATATGTACAGAAAATCCCTATGAAATAGCAATTATTATTATTTTTTGATCGATTAGTGTCAAAAAAGTAAAATAAATTGTTATTATTTCTATTGTAATAGTTAAATTATTGTCTACAATATAGCTTGAAAAACTATATTATGAAATATTTTTAATACTTTCGACATTTTAGTAATTTCGTTCCGTTCAAAAGGCTGGTTTCACAATATTAAAGCAGCAGGCTAGAAACAAAGGCACAGCAAGAGCATCTAGGCCTGTTCGTCACTAAGACTATAACTCGATCATAAAATGTTCTTATTGTTCAATTGATACATATTCTAAAGACATTAACATCGTTATTGAGAATTTAAAATATCATTACTATGCAACCTCTAGTTTTGGAGTAGTATGAACTTTTTAATGTATTTTCTTAGGGACGGGACTTATAGGGAACATCACTTAGCACCACTCTACTAATGTTGTTAATAGAGAGAATACTTTTAAATTTCTCTCAAAGATTCATTATAAGAGGGTCTATCAAATCAAGAAAATAGGTTGAGGATAATTGCATATTCATCAAAACAACACTCATTTTAGCACTAAAATCATTCTATATCTTCTTCACTTTATCTTTGATAAAGCAAACTTAGGGACTTATAGCTTTTTCATGGGTTATCCATGATTAGATTTTCTCCGCATGATTTGTTGAGAACCCAAAACAATCTCAACTAAACTGAAATCTCTAGTTTGAAATTTTCGAATAAAATGTATTTCTTTATGGATATGCCCATATATATAATGAAATCTTTTAAATTGTGAAACTTATGACAGTTTAAAAAAAATTGATTTTTTGTAACATGTATCCTCACTCTCCCTGAGTTTAACAAGGGAATTCTAATAACAAATTATGTTTAAGCCACAACAAGTTGCTTGATTGGAAGTTATGCTCCTCCCGATAGTATTGGAACTTATTGGGTAAACATTTTATCCAATTCATGCTACGAAGAGTCAAATCATTTCTCCTAGTCTTCAAAACTCCTTTGGGTGTCTTTCGACGCAGTGCTATAAGTAAGCTCAATTGACATTTACTAATTAGTCTTCTGTTAATAATGTCCCATTGTTAGTCCGAGAGTTTGATTTCTTTGCTCCTGAGAATCTTGTTCCGACGGGGTCATCTTCTTGAAGACAAGGGATAATCACCCAAAACGACTTTACCCTCAAATAATTCTGCAACATTAGTGAACAAGGTTTTTAGTATGGAAGATTCCTAGACTCAGACCTGGTATCATTTGTGTGGACTGAAGAGAGACAAGGGAGTTTTTAAATATTAAAAAAAAACCTAAAAATATGAAACAATAAAATATGAAAAATACTAATTTATTCTACAAAAAAAAATTAAAAAAATGGACATAATAAAAATTTTAGAACTGAATGTTGAGAGTTAAAAATTTTAATTTAGTTAAATTATTATAATTTTCGACAATGTCTTTAAATCTTGAATTAATTAATTCGTATTTTTGCCTTAGAGGAGGTGGCCCTTCCCCAACCATCATGGTAACAATTGTTGATCCCTATTCCTACTGAAGTACATTAAAAGGAAAGCCCATAGATTTGGAAGGTGAGACCCCACATTCGCTTGAAAGTGCCTCTGCTATGCTTCAACGGGGTTATTTGTACGAGAAATATGATTTTCAATTCTATCTTGTACGTTCCACATCACATCAATATTGGAAAAGAGGGATGACGTCGACCATGAAGTTAAAGGCGGCTAATGTATTTATCTCCAAGGTAATCGACGATTGGGATTGATATTTTGGGTATAACATTGTAAAGAATCTCAAATGCCTCAATTACTACTTCTGGTGGAATGAAAGCCAAAACCATTTGCATTCTAACTTTAAGACTCAAATCTGAATTTTCCACATACTCAATTTGAAGTCCTAATTGCTAAACTTTTCTTGATAAAGATTGTTTCAAGTGAAAGAAGCAGTGTTTAATGCTTAAAGTTGGAAATACTAATTTGAATGCATTCATTCATGGTATTTCAAAATCTATAATCAAGGTCTGAGCTATTGAATTAGGTTTCAAGAATACAGCACTCTAAGCCCCCTAATGTATGTACATTGTATCCTATTTGGGAGGAGGCAAACACACTTAGTATCTTAAAACCATTAGATAGGGCAATGATGGTCAGGAGGTTGTAAAAATGTTGATGGGAAAAATTTGAAAGTACCATCAGAAAACCAATTTTCAACATCTCCAAAATTTCCAAACTTCTATTAGTCGCGAAGATCGCAAAGCCGCTTCTGATACATTTCCTATTTCTTGTGAAATAATTTGGTGTGTGGTTTCCATTTTATTAATGGTGCGGCATCTAATGGATTGATAAATTCTCCGAGCCTGGGGTCTCCAATATTAGCTGAATGAGTATTATCATTGATCTGCTTCACCATCTCCTCATTTTTACATGGAATATGGCTTTATATTTACAAGTGTTCCCCCTTCAATTCACACTCGTATAATATTAATTGGTTAGCTAGATTATTTTACCTTACATAGGTATATAAAGCCCTCATAACTAATGCTGTGTCGTTCACAAACGATTTGTTCTTTTGAACAAATCTTTTTAGTGAACATACTGAACAGACTCAGTTGCAGAAGTGATTTGTTAATTTATACCGTAAGTTTCCCATTTATATAATATATCACACAACCTCAATCCAATATTTCTATCCACTTTGACTTTTTCGTTAAGTTATTATGAAATATGAATATATTCAAGTATCGCACGGTAGTTCATGGGCTTGATACATTGAGTGTACTCTAATTTGTGCATACGAACAAATTGCAAAGTGACCAACTCACCAACGGAACTGTCAAACAAAAGAACTGATTTCTCAAAAGAACTGAATCTTTAAAAGAACGAATCATCAAAAGAACTGAATCTTTAAAAGAACTGAATCATCGATCAAAAGAACTGACTCACTTGAAGAACCTCTTGTAATATCCAAAAGTGTACCAGGCCTGCGGGTTGTGGAGGTGAAGTGCTGAGCCCCGAGGTTGTTTAAACTCCACCGCCCTTGCATTTCTAAGCATCAATGTTCTCTCCTAATATGCCAGAATATACCCCAATCCACGGGTTGTACAGGTAAATTGCTGGGCTCCAAGGGAGGTTAAATTCCCCGGCCGCCGCTTACTTGAGCATCCAGTAACTCTTGTAATATCCAAAAATGTAAATAATATTTATAGTTATGTGCCGCAAGCTGAATTTAGCTGCATGAGAATCTTCGAGTTTCCGCAAAAAAATACTGGAGGAATTACGAGCTTTACTCGTTACTCGCCTGAATACTCGTTACTCTCTCACAAAAAAAAATTGTTTTCCTAATTTATTTCACAAAATTAACATAAAATTTAGCTTAACTTATTTGAATCATGGTCTTAAGCGTAATTCAACAGTTTATATAGTAGGTTATAACTTTAAAAAATATGTTTTTAGTAGTACTGATGCTTATTAATATGAATGCATATGATAATATAGAGAAAAATTAAAGTTCATAGACGGCTAATATTTATTTTTTACATATATATCCTCAAAGATGGAAAATTGAATAAAAACTAAAAAAATATTTAACGAATATATATTTCAATTTTAACCAGTAAATTCACTTGAAGTTGTGACTACTATTTAAGATAATACTCTAGTAATGAAATTCTGCAAGGGCTAAAGGAATGGGGATTATGTATAGGCTTAAATCTCAAGGAATATACAAAATGAATTAGTAGCTAGCAGATTGAAAATCGAATTTGACCATTCAGATTTTATGCTGAATAGCGGCCCCTTTCTCATGCATTTGGAAATATTTTTTATTAATTATCATTAATCTATATTAATACACACAAGTTTGTCGTATATCCATTGGTCTGAGGAGAACTTTTGAGTGTGTGCTTAAAGAACTACGTAATTCCATGCCTTGTCGATTACTCCCGCTAGTCTAAAAAAAATCAAACAAAGATTACATTGCAAACCAACTGGGATTAAGAGTACTCATTCCACAAAATTCTAGAAATTTCTACATAGCCTGTGGTATAAGTAACATAAATTCTATATTTCACAGAGAAAGGAAGTCAGTCTTGGAAGATTTACATGTTATAATGGGCTCGATAAAGAAAAACAGAGAATCTCGAGTAATAAATAATAATACATAAGAATTGGAATCTTAAACTAACATTATTTTTCCGATGGCGATTCCAGAAAAAACACCCGATTCCGATCAATCGTACCATCACTACTGGAAACAAATCATAGTGGATGGGAAGCCACATTTTTACATCAAACTTACTGGATTGGTCAACATGTCGTGGGAACATATGTTTTTATCGATCCAACTAAATTTTCTTCTTTCATGTTTTCTTTTTTGTATTCAATGTCTCTTTTTAGACTCATAAATCCATTAAATTGAAATAAATTAACTCGCCATACAGATAAAACAATTTTCTATCAGAACCAAATTTACAATCCTATTATCCTAATGGTTATTAGTATTAGTAAAATAATTTAACAACATAGAACAATTAATATAAATGAGTAAGACATATTTCGGTAATCAACGATGATCTATAATAATAATAATATGAAATGAAAAAATATATCTTTAGATTCCTTGTAAAAGTTTAGACATCGTCCCAAAGTTTTATAACTATAGAACATCTCCAAGGCTTATAACGAACATGCATTAATCATTAGAGGTTGGAAAAAGTCATTGTACTGCAACTCCAAGTCTAGCCTCAATTCTTTGTCCACTTATCCAAGTACTTTATCTTTCATCAAATCCAATTCGAGTCCTCAGATTTTTTTCTAGCTAATTAGTAATTTCAGACATTTCAAGTCCCTAGGAAAGAGAAAGAAATTTTTCCCTATGCTCTTTAGTTATAAGTTATAACTTATAATATAGGCTGTATAGTGTTAATGTTTTTCTTGAGTTTAGAATAAATTATATCTACAGTTATAGTCAAGTTGTGTCACAAGTCTCGAATCCTATCGAGCAATTATAGTGATAAATTAGTCAATTAATACTTAGGACCTTCAAGTTTTCTAATCATGGGGGCACAAAAACGGATTTCTACGTTATCCGTCTCTTCTAATACACTTAATAAAAAGTTTTAATATATCTCATCAAATACAAGATAATAATTATATGCATCTAAGTCAGTATTTTGAATCTTTCCATTACAAATATTACTGGAGAAGATTTGGGATGATTATATTTGACTTTCGTAATTTACATGAATAATTTATATTAAAAATTAGATATAATCAATCTATTTATTTTGGATATGCATTACTCTATTTCACTGTATTTAAGGAATTATCTGAAAATCCCTTCTCTGACATTTATTATAAAATTAAGTATATACTCATTCAATATAATCGACCCATAAATTCATCGTATAAATAACATTGTAAAACTCAATGTTTTACCAACTTTTTGTCATGGGATTAAGGAATTAAGATTAGGCATTATTAAAAATATTTATTGTATCTAATATATCATGCCTATGGCGAAAAAATGAGGCTAAGTATTTATTTTAATTGAAAAATATTTTTATATTGTATTAAAATTTTGATGATTTGATTATAAAACTCATAATTACTATCCGATTCTAACTTGAAAGTTTCATTGCTCAACAAATGCTTCAAACAACCATAGAATTCATTTATTACTTCGGCCTCTATCATTTACTAACTGAACCTCTCAAAAATAAGGATAGAAAAGGATGGGGTTAGTTAGCTGGGGGTTAAAAGACGAAGGGTAGGAGGCCTTTTGCCGTACAAGTTACGATGTATGTACGAGTTGAAACTTGTATATTACCACAATTTACAAGTTGCTATTTCTTTGTCTTAAAATGCATTATTTAATTACAACAGATGTCATTCTAACTAACAACTATTAATCCATACAATAATTTAATTTTGATCTATTACAAATCCATGGTTACTATGTATATATGAGTAATATATATTAAAGTTGGACATTTGAACTTGATAATGTGCTACAGAATACAAATATTTTAGCAATTTGTTGAGTTGGATTTGAATTAAAATTATCGAGTTCGAGTTAGGCGATGCTACTCATATTATATTACTTGTAAGTTTGCTATCAAAAAATGACTTGAAAGGCGAGGAAATAATTATTATGTTCATTAATAAAACATAACGTTTATAACAAAAATATTCCTTGGCCTGCATAATTAAAGCTGTCAGTTAACTGTATATGTGGCAATTTAAAAAAAATCGTTTTTACTTATGTTGTATTTTTAAAGTTCGAGTAACACTCCCATACAACTCATTTGTATTCAATAGTCAAAAATTACACTTTTAATGTGTCGATCATCCATGAGCATTCAATTAGTGCCTTATTCTCATCCCAAGTTCCGTGAATCCTTCTTTTAAAATGATTCATCTAATTCTTGGTTGTAGTTAGTACAATTTTCTTTTACAATTTACAACTTGTATACAACACATATGAGGTATCCAAAAAAAATTAGATTTTTCTTATGTTTATTCCATATTGAAGATAATTTTTATGTTGACACTCCAAATATACACGAATTTAATGGAAAAATCTATTTTGCACGTACTTAATGAGTATTTACGTGAAAATATTTATATTCTTACACCTCTCATTAGTCATTTAGCGAACAAATACAAGTCTATCAACTATGTAATTAAAACTAAGGCCTTAGGAAATCGATTTATGCTTATTGGGTAAGAAAGCGTGTTAGGCCTATAAACAAAGCTATAAAAATGGAAATTAGAAGTTTCTACATTTCTTTCAGCAACTTTAATGACTTATCTTCACCTCGTGGTATTAAAAATAGATAATCATCTCTAAACGGACGGTAATTATTCAACAGCTTAAAAACATAGCGCTTTAGGACGAATAGTTGCAATATGCAATCTATTAAGAATAATGGACGAAACATTTGTTCTTTTCGCTTTAATTTTCTTAAAATGGTAAAAAAAACAATTGTATGCCTCATTCGCTAGTGAAATGTGAAATTAAGATGTAATTAAGTAATGCAAATTTGTATATTATAATAAGAATCCGGTAAGAAAGATCTTCATATTCACAAAACATAAAATCAGCGGTTTTCTGTGGAAGAAATAGTCACAACGTAGTACCTGCTGTGTGATGAAATATCAATTTATAATGGTTTGCAATATTCATATAATCTTACATTGATTAATGAACAAATTTAATTGGATATCAGACCTAGAGGTTGTAACTTTATTATTTAAATTAGATTATTAAACGGTCAGATATTAATGAACATTAAGTTTAAGCTTGCTGGTTCCGTTTTATTTTAGTTGATGAGTAAATAAAATTAGGAAATATTAGATTATTGTCGATTTAATGAGTCTGAAACTATTTCAAAATGTAGTAATCATTTTTATCCCTTCAAAGAAGAAAGACCAGCTCTCATAATTTCATCGACAAGGAGCAAGTTGGAGGCAATAACTGAACATGAGTGAATCATTTGTTTTTTGACATTGTAATTGTCGTAGATACCATGATCAGCGGGAACAATTACTTCTCCTGTCGAACAATCAACTCCTACAGCATGGTTCCCACTATCAGATGCTTCTTGCACAAGTTTCACCATTATTTCTTGGGCATCATATCCTAAATTTTGAGATTTAATAATTTAGTCGCAGAAAATTAAAAAATACAATTTGTTAAATGAAAAGCAACTCACCTCCATTTAATGTCAATGTCTTGGGGATGACAAGCATTCCATCAGCATAGGCTTGTACTCCTAGACGAGCACGGCCTTTGAGCTTATTAATTGTATCCTTCAGTGACATATGAACTGCAACTTCAAAAGCTCCAGCACCAGGAACAACACAGCCGTCTTCAATGGCATTCTTGACAGCGCGAAGTCCATCACGAACTGCGTCCTTGATTTGGGTGAGAGTATGCTTATTGGCAGCCTTCATGAGGATGGTGACTGACAAAGGATTTTTACATTCTTCTACATATGTGAACTTATTTTCTCCAATGACATGCTCATAGACGACACCGGCATATCCAAGAACAGACTCATCCATCCCATCTAAAGTATTGAGAGCTTGACCACCACAGGCAAGAGCCAGACGTTCCATGTTACGTCTCTTAGCTCGGCGAAGACCCAAAATACCTTCACGGGCCAAAGCATCCAAAGATAGAGGATCAATACCTAGACAAACAAGAATAATATAAATGAAATAATTATGTTTCAAGATTTTCAGGAAGTAGGAATAAATAAAAATATACGTATAGATGAAGTCATAATACACAATCTAATTAAGACTACTTCAGTTTTTTTTCAATATTTTTTAAACCAATTTCTACTATTATAACTAAAGAGTAGCTTTCATTGAGTAAGTTATTATATGCTTCAAATTTATCGATACTACATTTAGTATACTATCATCAAGAGAAACTTACTTAAAGTTTAAATGTTTCTGTTTACCTTTTTGGTTAATCAAGACAAATGACTTGTCGGTTCCATCACATACTTTTTTCTTGAATTCAATAATTTTTTGTATACGATCCTCGATGAACTTCCGTTCAGCGGTTACCAACTTCTCTCTTTCTTCAGCAGATTTGTAAAAGAACCCAGAGTTGACTTCAGTTTTTTCATACTCCAGACTCACGTTACACGTAAGAATATAACAGTTGGTCAACTTTTTGGGCATTTCAGGATGACGGCCTCCATGATCGAGAACAAGACCTCTAATGAGAGAAGTATCAGCCTCAGAACGATGTTGCATTTCCATAAGTTCAACCATGTGCAAATCTAAGGCAGTGCCTTCTTGGCGGATAGCTTCAACGGCGTTGACGCAAATATCTGTGAGCTTTTTAGCAATCTATTAAAGAGAAAGAAATGTCTTACGAGAAATGGGAGTGGAAAGATGGGAGATTTCTTTACCTTGGTGTGAACCTTTGTGTGGAGGGAAGTGGAGGCCACACTCGTCAGGATTTGCTTTCTCGACTCCGGATCACTTCCCAGTGGGATTTTGATATCTTCGAGGACAGCAAGCGCAGTCTTCTTGGATTCATCAAATCCTTCTACCACAATGCGAGGATGAAGTCCCTCCGTCACATAAATCTCCGCCATTTTCAGAAGTTCTCCAATGAGCAGAACAGTGGACGTGGTTCCATCCCCGGTCACATCGTCCTGAGCTGTGGAAGCTCTGGCAATCAGAGAAGCCGTTGGATGTTGGATTTGCATCTCGTGGAGGAGGACATTTCCATCTTTGGTGATCTTAATGTCTCCAGCTCCAGACACTAAGAGCTTCAGTGTTCCGCGAGGTCCCAAATTTGTTTGAAGCACACTTTGAATACCTTTGGCGGCAGAGATGTTCACAGAGAGAGCCTCTCGGGCTCGTGCGACCTCAGCTTTGGGATTAAGGAGAGAGATGGCCGACATTCTGAGGGATTCTTAATTCTTAGGTATGGGACTCACTTCACTGAGGGAAGAATAAAGTGCTAAGTCTAGAAGGTTCTGGGGAGTGCGAGAGATGAATCAAGTGCCGGTATTTCAAGTAGGGGGCGCCTCTTTCCTCAACACAACACAACCTACCTTCTTTACTCTCATATGTTTCCATCAATAGTAGATCATATAAAAGCAACCTTGAACAAAAAGTAAGAAGAGAAGAAAATCCCCTATTTTTTATTTTTTTTTACTTCATATTAAATAATATGTTGCGTTTTGATTTAGTATCTTAAATCTAATAAAGGTTCTTAACCACAGTTAAAATTATTAGGTATTATTAGCCCCAATATGGCCTTTCCAATAAAATTAATCAATTTCTCATTTTCAAAACGATACATTTTGGCTACTTTAAGTACCATTTGCAGCGCCTCCAAAGGCTCAATAACAATAATTTGTAAAATAATAACAAATTATTGTTACTGACAAGAATTCGTCGAAGAATACAAATATAATCCACACTCAATTTTGACAAAAGTAATTCTAAACGGATTTTGTGTTGACAGCCACATTTTATATTCAGGTACTTAAAAATGTCGTAGGCGTTATTCATTCTTTATATGAAGGCCTATATACATGTATATTGGCATTGTTTTTCTAAGACTTTAGAGTCCTTGTACTCAAATAATGAGGTTTTGGCTGTTACTCTAAATTACATATTATTTTCTCTTCAGATTGTTCAATGTTAATGACAAACAACTTACGAAAGACTCGAAAATAAATTTGGTTGAGTGAATAATATTGTTTTCCCTCCAATGTTCATTCTATAGCCCTTCAAGATCCATGACTCACTCATGGGCTAATGCTGAAGTCGCCATTGGATGATCCATATTTTGTTGTAAACATTTTGCATATTTTTTTCTCTCCTTCATTAGTTAAGTCGTAAATAAAATTGCTAATATTTTTGTAGTATAAATCCAAATTTTATCAATATTCCTACATTCTACAAGCCACAAGAATATATCTTTAATATTCCTAATCTGATTTAACGAATTCTAAAGTCATCTTAAATATTATTTAATTTAATTTAAACATATTCAATAACGAAATAGTTTTGCAAAACACGTGATTATCCCATTTATTAATGATCAAAATGGAATTCAACGATTAATTATTTATTTACTAAATTATTTTTAATTATAATTTTACATAAGTCAACCCAGTTGAAAATGGATTTCTGAGTCGTAGCCATAAAGGCTAAACTTGTGGATATATTCCATTTTGAATATCTAACAAAAAAAATCGGCAGAATCAAACTTGAAGCATGGCTGGAGCACCATTTTTAATATTTTACAACAATGATTTCATGGTATTTTTTTGCACAAATGTTATTTTTTAATAAAATTTAAATTAAAGCACTTGCTCTTGTAATTACTTTAAAGCAAACATTTTTGAAATCGGTTAAGTCTGAGCAGAGTTATGCACCACTGAATCGAGTATCCTTCGTAAAAGGCCAAACTTTGAGGGACTCTAAGACAGGCCCTCGTGCTCGCATAAGCCAAAATTTTCAGACATGTGCTCCTTTGTTGGGATAAACTTTAATGTTTTAGTATAGACTGGATTGGATTGGAGTATGGATCGTAAATTATAATTGCGTATTTTAGCTATTTCTATTATAAAAAGCTAGAATATTGTTTTACTCGTCAATAAAGAATATTTTATTAGTTTTTAACTAATTAATTATTAGTCAACCACATTTTGAAATGCTAAAAGTCGGAAACTTGGCCGATCAGTTTTGATTTCACAACTAAAAAAGGGAAATTGTATTTATTAAAGTTAAAGTATTAATACATTTATATGAATTTAAAACTTAATTTAAAAAAATATATAAAGGATATGTATCTATAAGAGAGGGCAATGGCTACTCCATTGACTAATAATTAATTATTAGTATTGTTAGCAATCTAAGATTGGAGGTTATGTGATTTAAATTAAAGTCACAGAGCGATCATCTTTTTAAGAAAAAAAATACGTCATGTGTTTTAAATAATAAATTAATATGAAAACACTATTGATTTGATTAACAGAACCTTCCCTCTAAATAGACTCTAATTAAATATATTTCTAAACTTTGATATTTGCATCCTCAAAAGAATTTTCAAATTCTAAATAATTAAATTTTCTCTTGAATTATTTTTAAATATTCAATAGAGCTCATGTCATCAATTACCAAAATAATTCATGGAAACGCCCTTGGGGTCACAAAGTTGATATTTTTATTAAATAAAACGCACAAATGTCCAATTAATCTTGATGAAACTTGATCAAATGGCTTTATGGATAAAAAAAAGACCTAATACTTATGATCAATAATACTTTGTGCGAATGATAAACAGTGGTATTTTAATCAAATCAAAGTAATATGTACAGAAATAATGTAATAATTGAATATTCCATTAATGATCGACAAATTAATGGTCTAATTTTTGACTATTTAATCAAAAATTTAATATATAAGTATTCTATGCCTTATTATAAAGTTCATATGCCCACAGTTACTTTATTGATAGATACATAATAATCATGTAATCTGAATGGATCAAAACTTAATGATCGTATTAATGTATAGTTACTAATTAGAATGACCAATGTTGCAATAATATTTTAAGAACAATCAACTGTAACTTGTAAAATTTGCTTATACAAGTTGTAACTTGTACAGTCATCACATATTGGTCGATTATAAGAGACAATATGTGATGGATGACTGTACAAGTTATTACATATTGATCGATTATAAGAGACAAAAAGAATAAGATTATTGGAGAAATATTATTATTTCTATTGAAATAGATAATTTATTATTTTCAAAATGGACCTAAAATTGCATTATGATGTATTACCTAACATACTTTTAATACATATGTTACATATCAAAACTAGCAATTAGAGGGATAGATTTTCGATAGACAATGAGGCTTAAGTTCTTTTATCTTTTGGTCTCATTTTAACATGAAATAATTGACTAATTTCCTAAATATTAATGAAAAAAGGATCTTCATCGGGAGTAAAACTTTGTTTTTTAGGCCCCAAATGACTATCATCACTTGAAAATGTTCTGTACGACTCTAAATTTAACTCAATTTATTTTGAAGTGAGGGAAAAAGAATACAGAATCCTACTGATAGGTTGAGTGACTTTATTATACAAGTTCTTTCTATGTTTTATTTCCTGATCTGCCCTTTCAGCTGTATTTATTATTGTATTCATCAGAGCTCTCATCCTAAATTATTAAAGGGACATTGTTATATTATAATGCCTGATTCGTATTTGGATCACTTTTTGGACTCTCTGTCTCAAGTTGTGACGGGTCCCGTCGTATGGTTCCATGATAAAGTCGCTACTCCTTATAGAAAGAACTATCCCTGGTATCACCGACAATATCGTCGTGTGCCAGGGATTGAGAACTGTTACACGGACGATTGGGTTTGTCGAGAAGAGGCCAATGCTCAATTCCGAAGAGATAAATTGGTAGAAAAGTATATTGTTCAGCTATTGGCAAGTAGATTTGAGACCTGCTCTATAGAGGAAGGCTTCGAGGGGAAAAAAGCCAAAACAGATCCAAATGCGAAATGTCACGATCTTTGGGTATGTTTCTAAACAAATACAAAACCCTCATATTCTTTGTGATCGGAGGCAAAGGCCCTAATTTGATGCATTCCATTCATTCATTTATATTCTTTCTCTTATAGAAAAATTGGTGCAATGCCAATTTGAATTTTTATATCAAATACGGGGATATGAAACACAATTTCAAAGCTGAGGAAGCATTGATGAAGCAGAAACATCGTATGATATGGGAAAGACGTAATGGACCCATTGAGGACAATGGAGAACAATATCTTACTAATTAGTTCCATCCCTCTTCTTTTTCGCCCCTGTGTAGTATCTATTAATTTGAAAGATAAACTATAATCCTCGTTGGTTCGATAGTTATGTTTTTTCAGTTGACTTTATAGAATATACTTAGTATACATCCTGCTCTTAGTGTTCTTATTCTTATACACCATTGTTCAAATTTTAATCTTTATTGCTGTCGTGTAAAGGCATCAAAAAATAAGTTCTATGAGTGCAAAATCAATGAATTAGTTTTGTAAGTGTACGTACTTGATCAAATGAAGTAGATCCATTCACAAGGACAACTATGAATACAAATTTAGTTTTTGTAGGAACTCCCAAGTAGTTATTGTTTCCAAATATATGCTGATAAAGTTAGGTTCTTCTCCTTTTACTTTAGGTATCTTTCAGGTAAGATTGTATTTATGTAGGGTTCAATATAGAACTATAACCTTTTTCTTTTTTTTTATATTATATAAAATTTTTTTTTTTTTTAATAAATGCAAGATAACTTCAATTTTATAATTTTACATGGCAATCAGTTTGTAGAAGAAATAGCGGCGTGGGTTCATTCTAGAAGGGAAATTTTAAAGTTTTCTAGGAAGTACAATTAGTCATTATTATGCGTTGGAGTTGGGAGGAACATGTGTATGCCGTTGAAAATAAATATTGCCAAAAAATGGTGTGATTGAGTATTTTATTATTAATTTAGCTCATGAGTTTTTATTGAAGCATCAGTCAATTTACAATATACAAAAAAAAAAACCCGATTTTTTTAAAATTCATTTTTATAGCTTGAAATTTGCAAAATTAAATGAACGCGAATAAATTTATGGATAATAATGTTAGAGAACTTATTTTTTTGATCAGATCCAAATTTGTCCATATTGGGTTATTAAAACCGGATATAAACCTTTGCAAAATCACTAATTACTAATTATATAATAAATTAATCATCCACAACAATAAAATAAAATATTTTTACTTATTACATTTTGCATCTTTTTGTATTAAACAACTATCCCTCTAAAACCTCTCAATTAAATTTAAAGGTAAACCAAAAAATAAAAAAAATATTCGGTGTATGGACAATGGGGACCTCCACCTATCTGATATGATTTTCAAAACTGTCTAAAACCTAACTTTAAATCTGTACTATCACTATGAAACAAAACAAAACTTTATTTAATTTATACAACTTGTTTTAATGCCTTTTAGAAAAATGAAATTATGTTGCCGAACCCTCTATAGTATAACTATAATCTTATGTGAAAGTATAGATTTAATAAGGTAAAAGTAAAATAATCTAACTCAATATGCATTCATTTGGAAGCAATAATTTAGAATAGCTGATATAGTGTAAGACTGAACATGAGCAATAACACGACAACAACTTGTCAAAACAATAATAGTTTTGAAAATAACTCATATCTTACGAAATATTAAATTTTTTTCAATTAAACTATTTAGTTCATGTACATTATAATATTTATTATTTTGTTCATTACAACGATATTTGCATATATTTGACATTATAAGTAAATAGATAATTGTAAATAATAATTGATTTGAAAATATATGTTCCTTCCAGTAATTGTTATCGAACTGAAATAGAAAATCTGCACATTTGTTGAATTATATCGATTAATAAAATATTTCATGAATTGAAAACCACTGGACTATTATGATTGAATCAGTTCTTTCAAATATTATAATAATTATTATAAGTCCGGTTGGGAAAAATGTGTAGATAGAATAAGTTGTTAATTATAATTAATACACTGCTTAAGAGTCACTATTAATGTGAGGATATAGGACTCTCATTAACCAAGATGACTGTAATAACTTACTAATTAAAAGTAAAACAATGAATAAAAACAATGGAGGTGTCTATAGCTCAAGTTCTATATTTCAAGTGAATAACAATAGGTGAAAAAACACTTCCTTCCTTTTGGTGGAAAAATAGGTGCCTGTAATCTGGGGTGACAACTGGCGATTACATGGCTAGACATGGAAGAGGCTCAGATCCCAACAATTACTATTTGGTGACCTTTCCCTCACCCAGCCCAACCCTTGATAGCTATGCAGATAGTTCACTCATAACCTCACACCGCAGTCCTTCTCCCTCGAATTCATACGTTTACAATTAATGTAGTATCGACTCGATACGCCAGCAACACCCCTAGTAACCCCACTGTTTGATATCACTCATCGACATAGATACAAAGTATTCTAAAATCGATACTTTCTCCATTTAGTTTTACTTTTTATATGAAAGACAAGTCATCATTTATGATAATAATTGACTTTTAAGTGATAGATAACAAAACTAGAATAATTAATCATCAATTTCTTATTCTTCCCTTGAAAGTTTTGCAACAAACTTAGTATAACACTTTGCCTTTTAATAATGTAAATAGACTAAAAAATATATGAGAAACGAGAAATCTACACAAGTTACGGATTTGACTAATATTTGGTATGTGGTATTAATAATAGTAGTCTGCTAAAAATGAAACATTACATCTGTGACTCAATTTCATTTGAGTTCTTCAAGATAAATAAATTAGCATTTTGATTATGGATATATCGTAACCAAAGCAATGATCGGCAAGAATAAAATAGAATTGAAAATTATTAGTTATCTAAACAAAGGTAACTAGAAAAGAATCCTTTGGACGACATCCTATATTTGAGCAAAGTCAATTCGAAAAGGTTATTGATGTCATTCAAAGATTTATTAGAATCAATTGATGAAGACGACGGTTTTTTTCACTTTGTGGCTGGATATATTGCCAAAAATGTATCACGAAGCCTCAATTGCGAGTATTGCATTAATTTCCTTCTTAAGTCGACAAGTGTTCCTACCTAAAGTTAATGTCCAAATTGATGATAATAATCCGAACCATGTTTGAAAGAGAGATGCATTTATCAATCAAATAAATTGAGGTGGTCTTGTATGTCCATCCGATTTTACATTTATAATATGTCTGTTGGTTCAAAACTTAGGAATTGTTATCAATCGAAACGAAAAGGCCAAGGTACTATTAACAAAATCAAACGATGCAAGGTCATGGTTGTCCCAACTTTTAACGGCAAAAATATTAGAAAATGCCAACTTCAGCAAAGTTCTGGAATATACATGTAAAAATGGACATAATTTGAGGAACAAAACTTTTCCTCGAGTTTCGCGTGTTAACAACAATTTTTTTTTTTTTTTTTTTTTAAAGAATTTCGTTTCAGAAATGAATGATGACATTCGTTTAAAACGATTCGGAAGTACGCAGGAAAATGGAAGTCGTAGATAAAAAAATTAAATTCAGTTTAGCTGAATGTGATAGTAGGGTTAAATTAATATTTAAAAAATATAAAATATTTTCTTTGTTAATAAATTATTTTATTTTTAATTTAAATAATATATTGTTCAAAAGCTAAAACCATATTTTAATATCTTTGAAGGTAGATTGTCCGAAGGGAGGAGAGAAGTTGAGGAATAGTATGTGACAATCTTACATAATTAAGACTAAGTATACTAATTTAACTGCGACTAAGGCTCATATTAAGGGATTAATTCATGGATATGAGTTCCCGATGTGGAGTGGAGTCCTTCTAAAAGTGATATTTTTAATGGTGTGGTTAGAGGTTGAGAGCTACTCCTCTTCGGAGGTATGATTCCGACGGCATTAGTGTAGATATTGCTTAAAAATAACTCGATACAAATTGTGTGAATCTACTTTGGTTGTTAAACAAGTCGTATGAAAACTTAAATGGGGATCCCAAAGTCTGTCGATAGCTCTACAAAATAAATGATTCAATGAGGGAACCATTCGATAACCTGGAGAGTCTTGTCTAAAATTCCTCCTTATGAAGATAACAGGGTCCTCCTTCTTGAATGGGATCATCTACCCATGAAATGAAGTGTGTTTCATGCCGGGGGCTTTGTAGTTAAATTTGACTTATTATCCTTTGTATGAGGACTCTCAAGAAGAAGTCCATCATCATTTTAATGTGAAATAAAGATATAGAAATCGGCTAAGCATTCCAGTCTTTGTACGTGTAATCTTCTCCAGCATTTTAGGGTAAGAACAACAATATACGAGTTTCCAAGGTACAAAAAACATAGAAAATTCCATCAGTAAAATATAACTTCCCAAGAATAAAACGAGGAAATGGGAATGTATCTGTCTGCTGATTTTTTTCTGTCTCTAGTCCTTTTCTTGTAGTAGTCCTTGGTTAAAAAAAAAAAACTATTATAAAACCAAAAACTTCACCGAAAGGGTAATTAGTTAACTATTTACATAGAAATACGCAATTGATTTGTTTAAATACGTGTTTAGCCAAAAGAAAGAAATATAGCAAAAATTATGAGCAATACCAGAAAATTCATTTATGAAATTTTATATAGGTGTATATATAATGATTAATGATTAACTATTGTTCTTAAAAAATAAAAATATATTAATACTGTGAGAGTTTGCTTTAGTTTGACTCAGAGTGAATTATTAAGCATGAAAATCAGAAATTCTAAAACTTTAAAGGAGCATATTGCATTGCTAAAGTATAAAAAATCAATAAAAATGTAAATGCAATGTACATTTGCACAAATATGTTTTGAAATTAAGTAAATTATTTGACTAATTGTAAGAAATAATTTATATTTTAGAGTCAAGAAAAGTTCAAAGTTCAGAAATTAAATAAGTCAAATAGATTACTTACATCTAATGAATAATTAATAATCAAATACATAGGATAGGAAAAATAATTAAATTTTAAATAATCTTGCCTCTAAAATATTAAGTAATTATTACAATTAGTCAAATAATTGATTGATTTGTTCTCAATTTTCAAGTTCACAATTCATTCAGTAGGGGTGACAAATGACAAATTGTAGGGATATTCACTTTGTAGAGCACATGATGAATGCAGGAGCAAGACTGGCCATGATACTTTTGAATTAATTAATTACTATTAATACTCTTTCTAAAATTAGCTTTATGTAATTTATTTTATCTATATAATCAGATATTCTATAGACGTCTTTAAAATAATACAGACGTCGAGGCGCCTATATATAAGGTTGAGAACTGGGCGGTTTTCAGGACTAATAAATACATTCAATAACAGAGGTAACAGCTGGAGGGCCTGTAGTCCCCTCACCCCTAAAAAAAGAAATTTTTTCCTAAAAATTTAATATTTGAATTTTTTCCAATATTTTTTTTTTTGAATAGCTGTGAGTTGTTGTTTTTTTTCACGAAATTTAATATTTAAAGTTTAATTTTTCAAATTTTTTCCAAAAAAATTCCAAACCAAGCCCCTGAATAATTAGTTATGGATCAGGGAGGGGAGAACTATAGGCTCTCCTCAAATTACGCAATTTTTTGTGTTATATAAAATTATAGTATGGTCTATTTTAAAGTTAGTTTTTCAAATTTAGTCTCTTCCTATCGCCTATGAAAACAAGTTATTTGTTTGGTATTTATGTATATAAAAAAACATTCTGTCTAAAAAAAAAGCTCCTCAAACAAAATTCTAGTGATAACCCTGTCCCCCACTTCCTCAAAAAATGAAATCCTTGCAGACACCCCTAGGGAAGTGAATATTGGCTAAATTGAGACGAGGGATAGTATAAAAGTATATTGTGGTAAGAGCAAAATATTAATGATCTTGATAAATTATTCCTCATATTTTTAATATTCTTACGTATCAGCGAGCTATGAACCCTATCGTCAGTGATGAAAATCCAGTGTATAATGGGCATGTTAAAAAGAAAAGAAACCAAAATCAAGATGGTAGCCCTGCCAATTTGAGGAATGATTTGGAGGAGATCTGCTAAAATCAGCTGTGACAAGGGAGGAGGGGGAGAAGGAAATGAACAATGACATGGGCAAGAATTACTCCAATATCGATCTTCAATTCGACTTTCAGTCCAATTAATTATAAGTCCGCAGTTAATCCTCAGGGTTACACTCCATCTTTTATGAGCACACACAAATGTTTAATTAGGTTTTTAATATAATTAATCTATTTATGAAAGGATGTTCACTACACATATATTGGTACTACTGAAATATACATGTTCTGTGGAAATTTCTGTTAAATGTTTATTAAAATACTAATGATATAACTAATTACATAATTTGGATATAATTATAGACATAGGTCGACGGAAGTTTCAAAACATGCGACATAACTTTCATTCGAAATAGTCACCCTTAGCCTTGACCTCAGCCCGAAGTCTCTCTCAAAAGAACTTGCATACTGCACGCACCATGTCCACGGGGATGGAGTCCCAGGCAGCCTTCAGCCCCATTTTGTCCTTCAGGTCATCCAAATCCTTGCTGGGTATCACACAGGGACTGCTCTCAAGAATGGACTGCATGGAGTAATCTATGACGTTTAGGTCGGAGCTGGAGGGGCCCAGACTATCTTGTCTTTGAAGCCACTCTGTTGGAAGGTCTATAGCTCATTCTGGAAGTGCTGTTAGGCCCGGGGGAACAAGACCTTCCTCCAGGATGGTGCTGATGTATATTAACCACAGCCGCCACACACACCATGAGGATTCCCCTGTCCCAGTCAAGGCCGTCCAACCCATCACAGACTGTGGATTCTATACTTTGTTGACTTCATGGTCACCCAGCTCTCCTTTTCGGCAAGAATCCAATCATTTTGGGAGTTAAAAGCCTGCTCCATAGTGAAAATCTTTTCATCACTGCACAAATATTCGGAGCCGTGTCCGTCGGCAGCTTCTAAAGAATGACATTTCTTCTCTCAAGGGTTTTGCCTTGACCTTGCTTGAAAGGTGCTGTTGCCTCTTCAATTTGTAGGGATACACCCCAAGGTCATCTCGGATAAGGTCTCTCATTGTTGTTGCTCCTATGTTGAAATCCTTGGCGAGGTTTCTCCTCGGATTTCTTGCAATCCTTACCTTGACTACTTCGGGCGTCCTTTTTTTACCATGGTATCCCTGATTTGTCTTTGATATACTAAGTCTCCTCATACCTCTCAATGGTTCTCTTGATGAGCATGGGGGTAACCTCCAGGCTCTTCAGGTTCCTCAAGATAGTTGTTCAAGATTTGCTTCCTTGATTATAACCTCGCTGTTGGCTTCCATTGTTGTTAACAAAACTGTTTTTTTATCTAGTTTCGACCCAAATAGAGTTTAAACATAATATATCGCAACCTTACATATCATATAAAGTTAATTTAACAGAACTTTCTGTAGACCTTGTATTTATTTTATTATGCATTTTTAAATCAATTTACACAAAAGTTAGGCAAATTAGTAATATTATTGGAGACAAGGCCGCCACTTGGATTTTTCTTTGGAGTATTTTAACTATTTGGATGACATTTTTTTTTATACAGTCATGTGAAGTATTTCTTATGAAAGTCATATTTCTTTGAATGATTTTTTTTTTCATTGAAAATATCTCCTTTTGTTTACCTACTATTAAATATGGTTAATTTGTGTCAACGACAACTGCTGTTTTTTATTGCAAATTTTGCTTAAATTAAATCAAATTTGCCCCGTATGTAATTTAAAACAAAAAAAAAATTAAATTTTTTTTACTATAGACAATGAAGACTTAAGTAATTACAATCCAAGTAAAAAATATCAATAATTTTAAAGTAAAAGTGCCAAAATAATCGCTCAAATAAATAGAATCAAATTATATTTTCAATGATTGAAAAGCAAACAGTGAGATATTAATAATATACAACACCGAAGATCAATAAACGATAAGTCTTCAATCAAAATATCATGATAAATCCAAAGTCTATCATAAGAACGTAACCACAAAAATTGTTGCCAAATTCCTTTACATATCCGATTTTCTTTGTTCAACTTACATGGATGATTTAAGTATGTATTTCTTAATAATTTTATCATAACAGGTTTTATTTGTTTGAATAAATATCTCCTTAAATGTAATACTTGATAATGAAATATTCTAGCATTATCTTGTATGTATCATATTTTTGATCTATCGTCAATGTAAACTCCTAATTTATCATTTACTTCCTGAATTGTTTCTTCTTTTTAGTGGCTGAGGGGGGATAGTTCTTTATTAGCTTTTGAGTTACAAGCAAATTCTGAAATTAATTTCGAGGTTTTAATGAATATTTTTTATGCATTCTTATTATTTATCTGCTCCAACAATTATTGAAATACAAATCATTTTATTTGCATGTAACGTAGCATCCATAAGAAAAAAGAGTTAAATTGCGTAAAAACACAGACAAAATACGGCTGCCAATTTGATAACTGAGAGCTTAAACTATTTTTTGGTATTAGAGGAGTTCCTTGGATGCATTGGGGTGGTTTTAAGATCCAGGAGTACCCTCAAATACCCTGCGTAACCTGAGGGCTTGGAATTATTTTTTGATATTAGAGGTGTTCCTTGGATGAATGTGATGCTTTGGAGGTGGTTTTTAACTAATCCACACTACCCCCGGTAAATATCAGCTCTTTGAACTAGTTTTCGGGATCAGAAGGGTTCCTTGGATGAATTGGTGGTGTTTTTTAACAATCCCACAGTACCCCCGGGACACTGGCCAATCTGAGGGTGGATAGTATTCAACCATATTTTAAGAGGCCCTAAGTTATTTATTGCCCACCCCACCCTCCTCTTCCTATATGGCAATAATATTACTCACACTTTAAAGTACTTCCTTGGGGGATGGAACAAATGTTATGAATATGTTTAGAAATTTGTCATAAATAATATTAAGTGAATTTATAATGTGTTATTATTCATCATGAAGCTTGGATAAAATACGGGCAGTTTTCTCCTGGCAATTTTCCTAACTGAAATTTTTCTCCAGGGCAATCTTCCATGGTTAATTTTTCACATGACAGTTTTCATAGTATCACTGTGGCCATAGAGATAAAATACATAGAGTAATGATGTAAAGAAGTGGTTGATACCGGAAAATAAAACAAAATAGTTGAGAAAATCGTTGGAGTTGTAATAGTTTGCCAGGTTAAGAATCAGGGATATCCGCAAAATAGAGAAATTTAAAAAAAATTAGTTCTATGGAGAAAAAATTACCCCTCCCCCAAAAAAATAAAAAAAAATAAGGATTTGTTTTCTAAAAAAATAAAAGTCGTCATGTAGTAGTAGTTGTTTTTAAGTAATGCACTCATTAGTACAGTACACTCAAAATTGAAGACTAATGAACTGTAATTGAAGGAGAAATGTATCAGTAACTGAATTATATATGCAGACATCAAATAAAAGTTTTAAAATACTTTTTCTTTATAAATATTGTTTTTTTGTTCAGACATAATTGAGTTTACCATGGACAAGATAGTGTCATTCAATATTAAATTGCCTTAATTCAAAATTGCATTGTGCTCAATTTATGTTTGTAGTATATATTTAAATATGATCTATTTCAATACTACACTTAGAAATACCACTATTGTCTTAATAATGATTATTGCAATAATATTAAAAGAAAATGTATTGAAACAAAAGGCAATGCAGTAGATGCCAAGAATATTTACTTAATTATAACAAAAATGGCTTCATCTGTACATATACATACATATTATATATCTTGTACAATATATTCACTCTATCTATCAATAGTTATTAAGCTCTGTCAAGTTGGTTTCTTCCTAACACGGGAGAACTACATCACAAATTAGAATCTGCACAGCCTCAAACTGTTATATAAAACGGGAACATTGCATCTACTCCCTCCCAGAGTCCTGTTAACCCTAGTAGAAGTATAGCTAGTAAACGATAGAGGGCCAAAGTCATACATGAATATTATGGTTGTTAAGAGTGAGTTCGAATCAGAAAGTAATTAGTTTTTAAATGACGCAAAAGTGATCAATAAATATTTTCATGTAAAGGCGAATCAGTCGTCCCAGAGTCTGAGATACACCTTTTGTTAGAGAGGCTCAGGCAAAATATATAATCCTCGAGTCTTGGGGGACCACTTTTCTATTAAATTCTTTTGCAAAGAGAAGTAGTGAGCATTTCTATTTAATTAAGTCATGAACGATCAAGGTTTTGGGTATCAATCAAATCTACCTTGCCTCTTTACCTCTTATTTAAAAAAAAATGAGATAATATATGAGGTATACTGAAATCTTTGAATACCTCTCAGGATAGCCTACACTCTGTCTGTTACAATTATCTCTACAAAGACGAGCTTTTCCATGCTCAAATAGTTTAAAACAGGAAGAAAAATGGGTTTTGAAAAATATCATTAAAAAATAATAATGATATTGCTTATAGGATGAATAGTTATTGGAAGCTTTACAGATCCTAGATAAAATAATAATAAAGTTTGAATAAATTGCAGTGTCAAGCTATGACATTAAGAGAAGTCACTAATACCCTACGTAATTAAGTTAAATTAATAATTACGTGTGTATGGTTGCTTTGAAAGATGGAACGTTTCGTTGTATATTTGCTATTTATTGTAATAGATAGTGAATTGTTGCAGGATCGATGGTTCAGGAGGTGGATGGCTCGGGGAGTTAAATCCTTGGAGGTAAAAGGACGGAGGTTACTCGCTTTGAGGTCAAATGATGGGGGAGGAGGTAGTCATCCAGAGGGAGAGGGTAAGAACCCTTGATCCCCATAAAATATGACCTGCCGGTATGCTAAAAAAGAAATCAAAGATCAACATGGTAATCTTGACAATTTGAAGAATGTTATGGAGGATAGGAACTTAGCTGTCATTGCATTCATTAAAGCAGCAGCTAAAAGATAAAGCAAATAAACACAAAGTTTGTTTCAGTGGATGGGCTTTTCGTGGGATTTGGATGTATCCCTTAAGTGTAGGATGGGACAACAAAATTTTAGGAACCATACAACCCTATTACTTTATGAGTTAAATGTAATAGTAATTGCTTTATACGGATATCGCTAGAGTGGTTATGCATATCATCTGCCGTTATGTTAAAAAAATAAACACCGGCCACTAATGTACTTACCCTGTCAACATGAAGAATATTTAAGATGAGGGCATCTAAGCTGTCATTATGTTTCTTTAGTTTCTCTGCAAGCAGCTATGCGAGAATTAAAATAAATGAGGACCTTGGCAGGAATGATCCCGATGTCGATCCTTAATTCAACTCTGAGTCCAACAAGGGCTCCTTTTGTCATTTATAACTTTGCAACAATTTATAGCTTTAGAAAGAAAAAGAAGACTGTTCATGTTGGAATTAAAAAACATCTCGCACTCATATAAGGTCATATTTTTTTTACAATTCTATGAATTGGTGAGCTGTGTTTTTAAAATTTCGAAATATATTTGCAAAAATGTCCAAAAGGAAAATTAATGTTATCAAACTTAAGAAAATATAAAAAAATCATTCAAAATTTTGCAGAATATTCTGTCAAAAAAGATTTGTCAAATGTTATCAGTTTTGTTAAAAAATGTTAAATTTTGAGAAATAAATACAAATTCTGAGCTATTCAAAGAAAAATCCTAACTCCAAAATTTCAAGTTTTTCTTCTTTAAACAAAGGTTTGTTAATTATTTTTATTGCGGAGGAACTCAGACATTTTGTATTTTTACAAAAAAACAACTAACAATAGGTATACAGTTTTTTTTAAGTATAAGATTATAATAATTTCAAAATATCACAAAGCTTAAAACATATTTGAAAAGTTAATGGACCAATATAAAATAGAAGGTCCAACTATTATGACGAAAAATAAAACTATAGAGCTTAGGTTAATAGACATACAAGGTTAGACCATCATGTAATCAGATTTGCCAGAATTTTCAATCTTATGTATTGTACCGACTACTGGGCAAGACAGGCAGATTTTGACAAAACAAGCAACCACTCATAGTCTATGACGTCACTATTGCTAGAATTTTGAATTTAATGTATCTTACCGAATGTTGGACTGGAAAAATAGATCTTGACAATGCACACAACCACTCATCTACTATGACGTCAATATTAAAAGCGTGGTGGAGTCAAATATCAGTAGAACACGCGTTATGGTATCATCTTGTAGTTCTATTAACCTTGTATAGAGCGTTCTCAATGATGTCATAAATTGCATTATAATTGAAGAAGATGCCATCTTTGGATTACAAAGTTGATATTTTTACTACATAAAATGGAAAAATATCGAATAAATCTCGATGAAACTTACTCAAATGGATTTAAGAATAAAAATAGACTTAACATTTAAATTGAATACTACGTGATGCCAAAATAAGATCCCATTGAGATGTCTAAATTTGTAAAAAAAATTATTTTTTGATCGATGAAGGATTAAGAAAAGTAAAATAATTAGTGAAAATATCTAATTTTTTCCATTATAATAGTTAATTTATTGTCACAATATGGAATTATAATTGTATAACTATGCAATAACATATATTTAATTGGGGGTGGGGGTGTTAATTCATGAAAATGAGCAAATTAAATTTTATCCCAACTTTTTGGATGCAAAATTGTCATTTAAGAATGTTGGAAAATAAAAATATGGTTTCTTTTAAAAGGTAAGTAATTACTAAATAAGTAATGTACTATAAAAATGGGGTTTCTAAATATATATACTACATTGTACATCTTCACTCATAATTAATCTGGACGCAATCTGGAAAATGAATTTATATATAGCTATATCAATAAAAAATATACATAAATATTAAAAATATTCGTTATGTTATTTGCATGGATTTTGATATCCTTCAGCAATATTGAATTATTTTTCAAAGAACATAAATATTTTATTTCTTCTCTAATGTTCATAAACAGTTTCCATTATCCGTTGTCCAACTATGTGTACATTTTTGTTTTTGGTACTCCACTTAACCGTAATTTCTATTACTTTAGCCACTTACAATAAAATTTAGGAGTGAGCTCTGATACTTATTTGATTCGATTTGGAGTTCAGTGAAATGGTTTTGATTGTTTGAGTATCCAAAGTATTTCGTTGGCTACAATTTGTTTTTCTTCAAAATAAAAAATAAAAATTATATTCTTATGTACCACTAGAGAAAATGAAATTTAATTAAACTTTTGAAATTCAACAACATAACTTAAAAATTCAAACTTCCAAAGTTCAGGGGCATAGCTTTAAAATTAAAACTTCTGAATCCCTTTATAAATAGGGAATGTCGTTAAAAAAAGTCATTTTCAAATAGCTATAGAGGTCAAAAAACGCCTTTTGAAGACTGAAACTTTACAACATAATTTTATTATTAAAATATGACAGAAGATCGAATTAACAGGTCACCCTAAAAATTGGACACCCTATTACACATGCTAAAATAAAAATTTGATCTTTTTTTACCTTTGACCTTTTATATGACCTTAAAACTGTACTTTATAAACTTAAAATGTTATATATGTATTGTTTTGAGCATAAAAATGCTTTAATGATCACGGCATTAGCAAGTTTCTTCTTATTATTTTGACAATTGATTAAAAAAAACGCATTCATGGAGGAAAAAGTAATTTTGGGTATAGGGGGGGAAGCGATTTTTTTTCTTCCCAAAGTGATCAAAAGATCATTTTACATCCGAAAAGTTGAGCAAAAATTGAATTTGATTTTAACAACCCCTGATTTAATATGTTTTAGGGTCAGATGTGAAACATAACTTGATAGATAGGGATCAAATTTTGATAGACGGTAAGATTTAAGTTATTTTGTTTGTTGGTCTCAATATGACATCAAATCGTTCCTTAGTTTCCTTGATATGTTAGAAAAAATGTTAAAAAGAAAAGAAAACTTGGTTGTTTAAGCTCATAAAATGGCCGAAATCTTCAATGCTGACGTCACGTGGAAACACTCTATCCAAAAAGGAAGATAATCCCATGCAAATGGTATACTTTAAATTTATGTTAAAGGATTCTACAAGTCTTAAGCCCTTCCATGTTCAAGCAAGTCGATTCTAAAGGGGTCTAATTAATAATATAATAAGGTAAAAATTATGTTATCACACAGAAATATAACTTTTAATTGCTACCCTACTAACTTTATCCGTAGGAAAAACTGTACAGAAAGTTAAATTAAAAATTTAAATTCAGGAAACTATTATGCAGCAACGCAAATATATATTTATTTATCAAAATTGGATGATACAATCTCTACTTATTCATATAATGCACCCTCTACACGTCATATGTTAACTAAGTCTTATACTCTCATAATATACTTATGTATTATACATGCTAATGTTCGATTTGAGTATTATTCGAACTCGAAAAAACTTGCCTTTTCTATATGCGACATTCTTTGGAAAATTACTCAGCTCGTTTTCATTTTTTTTTTTTTTTTTTTTGGAAAAGTGGACATTATTTGAACTTAAAACTCGGATTATTTGAGTAATAAGTAGTCTAATTTATAATGTAACTCAAAACTACAAAGACTTATTTTATATTAAAAGAAGAGTTGGTAGATTAAAAAGGAAATATCACATTACATATTATATAGAAATATTCTCGAAACTCAAACTCGACCAAACTTGAAAAATTGTATATTGCCCTAATACGAATTCGAATGGTTGCATAACCCAAAAAATCTAACTCAAATGAACTTTGAATTGAACTCAAAATTAATACATTTATATAAATGCAAGATATTTTATATTAAAATAAATTGTATTTTTAAAAGTATTTACACAAAATTGGGATTTTTATGTGGGGTTAAATCTAAATTTATTATTTCATCTTATGTGTACATTGATAAGCAATACTCTATTAAATCCTCCATTAAGATAATACCAACTTCAAATAAGACTATTGGTACATTAAAAGTGGATTCGAGTCTATTTATTTTGTGAATTTAAATGTAGATAAATTGGAAATAACAAATTAATAAGTTAAATCTCTGGGAATGAAGCTATATGAGGTATTCAAATGAGGGCCCCTCTTTGATGATAGACATATTAAGACAGTTCATAGAATTATTCTATAAATAATATAAAATTGGTTCCGGTCATAAATGAAACTTAATTTGGAGAATGTAATGTTAATACAGATTGGAATACTTTCTGACGTAATAACTTATGGCGATTACACCAAAACGTCTTATAGAATGAATGAGAATGTACCAAGGTACATCAGCTGAAGTTCAATATCAGATATGATATTGTAACATTATCTGGAGTCCAGATGATAGAAGGGGGATCAAGTCAGAAAAAGTTTCAGATATACTTAAAATTCCTCTCAGAATCATTGATAACACTGGGGAACACTCATTTTGTACAAATTAATTCAACCCAAACAGGGAATTTATCTTTGAGCGCAGAATCCAAAATTGATCTCAGTTTTCCTGCGATACAGAAATATCTGCATTATAGTCATTCGGGGTTATTATCTTTTAGAGTTATTTTCTACCCTTAAATCAAAAGTAGGAATAATAAAACTTATGTAAAAGTGTTTGTATTGATTCTGTATATTGTTCTGAACTCGATATATTTCCATTTTAAGGCTGAAAAATGATGAAAAACAACTCTCTTTTCTAGACCGATATAACTTATTTATAATATATAGTGAAGAGGAATATCATAGATGTATAATAATTATTTTATATTATAATGGATCTCTTGTCTGTTTCGAATCTGGAATCTCCGTCCAAAGGAAGGAGTACAATCTACTCCCTTATGAGGTCTGGTAGTTTTCCTCGGATGAATTTTCATTCCGTAGTCTCTTTTGGAATTTGGAATCCAAACATCTCTTGAAATGGATGATAAAGTTGGAAGTCTCTTCCTTCGGTTGTCTCGACCTTCCTTTGGTCCTGATTCTGGAAGAACATATAAGTCTACTTCTTCTGGTCCTAACAGGTAAAGGTTGCCACTCCACAAATACGCCTGTTACTTTTAGAAGAAGACATAATTCTAGGAATAATATGAGTTAACACTTAACACTAGCCAGTAATACTGAACTAGGCTCTGTTGTGAAGTTATCAAAAAAGTTGTCAACTAACGTCAACCAGACTGCGCTGCAAGTTTCTTATAGACACAAATTATATACAGTCACCTTGCTCTATACCAGGGGTCGGTCGGTAACCTTTTGTAGTGTAGGGGCCAAACAGATATGTAGTGTCATGGCAGACGTACAAACAGCTACTGTTCTCACAACGTAAAAGGGAGGGCGCAGGAGAGTATTGTGGTCCCAAGTTTAGTAAAAATAACAAGATTTTTTGAAATACAACTAAATTTGGAGCACTATGCAGACATTAATCCTTATGTACATAGGTGCTATAAGTGCAAATTTGGTAATCTCCCATTTTTTGTGGCCATATCAGTGAATATATGAGCGTATTCCAATCTTCGTTTATTCATCTTGTGATGTCTGCAAATGATCTCTTCAGCCAAATGTAAGCCTCACTGTCCAACTTTTACAATAGCAGTGATCCCACCATAACGACTAGTCTATAAACTACAAATTGTGTGGTAGACATTTAATACAAAAGAAATCAAGGGACCAAGTAATTGAAAGTTGTACACAGAAAATCTGATCTTTAATTTTTCATTATACATATAAATTATATTTTAGCTTCCATCAAATATAATAATTATAATTATACCCATATGAAGAAAAAATCCTTTAATTGGACTGATGGAATTCCACTGATTATGTATAAGTGAACATTATAGCATTACGATTTCTCCCAAGCAGTTTGTGCACTAAGCTATGTTGCTCATAGTAAATAAATGCCATAAAAAACAACAACAATTTTATATCTTTGATTGAGGCTGCGCGTACCGTCATTGAAAGTGAAGGGGCCAATAACTGTAATTTAAGTTTTTTTAAATGAAGATTTTTTGACCAACCGTCCTCATTTTTCCGGAAATATCCCCCTATGCTATCATGTTGAGAGCGTTTGTGATGTATTTTTTATTATTAATTCATGAAATGTACGGTTGTTTATGGATTAAGTTGATTTTCAGTATGTAAAAAGAGAACATGTTCGAGCAAAAGATGACTGTTGGTTTCCCGTGTTTATTATACATGTCCTTTATGGATGCCCAGACCGACGGGCCAAGGTGACTGAAATTTTGCATGGGAGCCTCTTTTGAACTTGGTCAGGTTAAGAATATATTTGTAATCATGAACCAATTTAGCGGTTTATTTTTTCGAGAACATTATTATCCACAACTTTTTAGCTTTTGCAATTAGGATTTTTTTTTGGTAGTTTATGTTCCTCTTTACAATTCCAATAAATGCTAACAAATATTTTTAGCAAAATTAGTGCAAAACAGTTTTTTGAAATATTCTTTGCGAATTTCGATTTTTTTGACAGAAATAAAAGATTGCCTTCTTATCTAAACTAACTTTTTATGCAAATATGTATGTATGTTATTTGAAGTTTATAAGGCAATATATGTATATATTTTAAAATTAGTAATAATACATCCATAATAATGCTTGCTCGCGCCGAAGGAGTCCTAAACATTAAGAAGGAATAATAGTGACCATTGTCAATGTGAATTTCCGCTCCCTCATTGGCCCGGGCAACACCGAGTAATCCTTTGCTACTGATAATATAACGGTCAATTTAAAAATAAAAAAAGATCAAAATAAAATTTTCTAATTACAAAAATCTGAGATAATAACTAGAATCCAAATTTACTCATTTCGAAATATTTATCTTCCCGCTCTAAAATTGACAGTAATTGGCTTGCATGCCTTTTTTTAATAAATCAAAATATGAACCCCTCAGCTACATGATACTTGCAAATTCTAAAGTGAGGAGGCCATGCCTTTCCTATTGCGAACCCATTGTTTATATTAAAATGTAATCCAAAAATTGTATTTTTATAAGGGAAAAGTCCATCAATTTTTTTTTGCCTAACATTTTGGTCAAAAAGTTAGAGACCAACTAACCTAAAAGATATATAGGGCTTTTTTTAACAATCTTCTACTTAGATATGATTAAAACAAATATTTAGCGCATATTATAGAAGTAGAAAAGCTTAAATCCCCCCTCTCCATAATTTCAACAAGGTATTTGACTTTTTTTCTTGACAGTAATTGCACATACATAATGTAAAGTTGAAAATCGAATATAAAAAAATGACCCCATGCTAAGGGTGTTGTGTTATCAAATATGCATGTATGTTAATGCTTACATAATAATAAAAAAATGCAAAAGACAAGGCAATTTTATAAATGTTATAATTGGATTGAGTTGTTATAAGCCCAAACATGTTATGTTCAATATTGGAACATAATATGTATACATTAATGAATTTCTTCATAATTGTATTTACTTTACTATGTAGGGGAGACGGGGGACATTTACATCAATCCATTTGTCTCCAGTATAAAAAAAGATACAATCATAAAATTTATATTACAATTCCATAATGTGATGCAGGATATTGTAAGAAATATCAATATTTTTTGTCAACTTCTCTTTGCGATATTGCATAAAAAGAGTTTTTGATGTATAAAAACTTTTGTAATAATACAGTGAGTTTTTTTTTCTTGTTACTGATATCATTTGAACTTTTATTTATTTTGTGATCAGTGGATATAGCTTCATCAAAAGTCAAAACTTCTCAGTACAAAGGGAACAGTTTCAAAGAGTACTTCAATTTTCCTTTCCTTGTTTTGTTCTTCTCTTTTTTTTTTTTTTTTTTTTTGTATTTTTACACTTCTTATCTAGCATGTCCTCTAGCCAAAATAGGACCCTGTAGAGTTTTTGATAGTGAGCCTATTCCATCTACATTAATGATGATTGATCTATAATATACAGCGTTGGGGAGCAAAAAGTGGACTCGAGAGGTTGCTTTAGAAATATTTTAATATTTTCAATAATTACAAAATATGAGAAACAATCTCAAGTCGCCCTTCACTGCTCTCCTGATGGTCCAGCAGCCACAAAGAAGTAATTGGCAAGGCAATTCATCAATTTGGTGGAGTCGTCCTTCATCTTCTTCCCCAAGCTGGACAGGAACTCTGGAGCCCCCTTAAAATTGTGTCATTCCCTTCCTGCTTTACTAGAAAGGTCTTCTCCATGATTCTTCATCTTGGTCACCTTAAAAACCAGGCTCTTGGTGTCCATAATCATTGCCACCTCAACTTCAGCATCTAGGAAATTTGAACTTCCCTCCCTTTTGGATAATTGGATTGCGTTGTTATAAGCCTAAACATGTTATGTTCAATATTGGAACATAATATGTATACATGCATGCACAAAGGATGGCTGAACCAGAATGTCAAAGAATAATCACAAAATCTTCCTGTATTAATTAGTTAATTAACAGTCCACGCTTCGCTGCCCAACACTATGATCACTATTTACTCGTCAAAAAATAATATACTATTATTATTTTAATTAATAATAAATTAATCCAACCTCGTTGGAGCCATAAAAGTGCTGTAACAATCCTCGTAAAATACATATATATATTATAAAATACAAATTTGCATTTTTTTTATATTGAATTCATTGTAAATGACATTCGTAGAAGAAGAAAAATAGATTTGAAGAAAAAAGATTTGAGACTTTATTAGTCGGAAATAATTTATGTTTTATATATTTTTTCCTTATTTATAATAGTAGACAAATAGACAATTTAAATTTCATCGCTGCAGTAAGTAGTAATAGGTAAATAGCAACTCAAAATTGCATATTTGTTCCATTTATGATTAAATTACGCTACCTAGTTGCATGAACTATCTTTGTAGTGGGAGGTAAATAACTATCTAAACGCATAGAATAACACAATATTTTAATAACTCAAAATACATTATACAAATTCATAAATAATAATGTATACAAAACAAGACATCTTTTAACAAGTAACTTTCAATTATTTAAGTTACTTATTAAATTCACCCTCAGTAGAGTTGAATATATTCCAAATATCTAACTGCCTTAGACAACACAGAAATGACACGAATAAAATTGATGAACTTATTGTAAGTGTATGCAACAAGTCATAGAAACTGGATTAATTCCAATTCTACTCCCAATATGAACTATTATTGTAAAGATTTTTTTTTACTTGAAGTTCACATCAATATATATGTATATGTATTTCTATATAAATGTTATATTTAAATATATATTCATTAAGACATTTATGCTCCTTATACTTTGATTTTGAGGTCCACTGCAAACAAGAACAAACAAAATTCTAATTAAGCTCAAAATTAAAATTTGCTTATTTACGGGAATGATTAATTAATTGATAAAACAATTATCAGTTAATGGAACAAAATAATTGTTCGTCCATTGAACATTTATATCATGAAACAAAGACAACATAAATGGATCAGCACTTGTCCGACTGTCCTGGACAGGCAAGGGCAGGTGGTCCCAATGAGGAATTACTAGTACAATTGATGAACATTGATTGATAAATTTAATCGACCAATGTCTCACAATCTCAAATTAATCAATTTCTTAACTTATCCTAAATTATATTTACCCTTTAACTAAATTATTTTATTATATACCCAGAAAAATTAAAATTTAATTTATATTACTTTCGATATTCGTTTAGCATATTTTTTTTACATTAGTTAAAAAATAATTTTTACTCCGTATATAATGTTAAAAGTATAATGTTGGAAGTACAATAATCAGTTAGGTCGAATGAAGTTTGGTAATGTTTTTGTTGTTTTACTGATAATGGCAAATATTTTATCTTCAGTATGCAACACAAAATTCTTCATCACAACGTGGAAAAGTTTATTGACTATTTTAGGAATATAGGTAGAGAAACAGTGACCAGATTTGCAAGTTATAGATAGTATTTCACAGGATATTGGTTAATATTCAGGGTTAATACTCAATTACTGTTACCTATTAAAAACTATCCTAATACCCTTAACTAAATTCTAGAATAATTGTTGAAAGACTTGAACGTATCTCACATCCACATAAGTTTATTTAATTTATGAACGAAGTTCATTTCGAGTTGAAGATATTATGATAACTAACGGAAGTTGAGTATTTATTTTCTTTATTTTACTTGATTTAAGGTCATATCATAGTTATATATTTTGAGTGGTGTGTAGAATTACAAGTTTTTGAATAATGGTTGTGCTATATATCTGACAATATAAATACTATTCCTTGTTGGTGTTGAAGAACCTCTAGAGAAAGTTATAGTGGGGAGATTTCCCCAGAATGTTCTCAATTTGCATATCACATTGATCTACTTTCCGATATCAGGTTTTAGAAATTAATCTTTTTTCGGCTTTGTATGGATCGTCTTGAAAAAGTTGAATTGTGTCAAATAAGGAAAATATTTACGTTTAAGAAGTATCCTTTTGATATTTGTTAAATAAAAAGTTTTTCACAAAAGTACAAATAAGTATATTCACTTAATTTTTTTTTTGTTGATATGGGATCGCAGATTGATTAGACGAAGAAGAATTCACTCATATATATATTTTTATTTTATATATAACTAGAATCATTTAGTTATTTTAGAGGAAAATAACTTCAATTGATGCATGTACTATGCTAACTATTTCTTGGTAACAACAGGCAATTCCTATGATCGTTGAATGATAACACCGGCTCACAAGTTTGATTTTCCTTTCCGTAATATTTTCCACTTGAGTATTAACAATAATTGTGATAATTATAAAATATACTATTCTGGGCAGAGGTGGTGATCCAGGATGGTAAATATTTGGATATAACAATTTATCCCTTCTCTGAATATAATTATAAATATTTTTAAATTGTGGACCGCATCGATGAGGAGATTAACTCCTTTTGAACTATCTTAAGGGTAGGTCTGAAGATTACCTCTACATAGATTATGGATGTATAATTTTCTATTTACTGTGACATTGTCAACAGACAATGTCACAACAGTGAAACCTATTTCCCTAAGAGTCCTCATGGTAGGATTGTACTGATTAAACAGTAACTCCACTGTTAAGGTTACCATTGGGATAAAGGTAACAACGTCCATGTATTTCCCCAAGGCTGACATGATAATGAGTATGAGTAAATTTTTAGAAGTTTGATTATTTGTAGTTCCTACAAATTTTCCTCTGACAAACTCTAGTGTTTGGCCTAATATGTATGTTAGACTGAAGTGAGAGAGCATTGGATGTATAAATTTGGTAGTAGAGGCCTGAACTGAAATTGTGCTATATCAAAGCAACGGACAGGAGTCCAGGAGAATATCTTCTACCTTTAGGTTGTTTGAAGAGATCAAACATTTACTCAATTATGAATGAGAGCTTGGAAGTCATTTCTGCCGAGTCAAAAATTAAGAAGCTCTTCATAAATGGTCTCAAATGTCTCTTTCTCTGCCTGACCGTCCGTGGAGCCCAGAAAAGTGAGAATGTTAATTACTCGTATCAATCGTATCTCGTGGCATGACCCTGAGATATTTGGTTAGGTTTTTGGAGTCTTTCATGGTGAATTTGTGAAAGCTCACATCCAGATCCTTTCAATTGCCGTCATATCCCATCTAGGTGCAGATTACTTATTACCATTATTAATTAACTAATAATAAAACGAATTAATTAACTTTTGTGAACCACGTTTTCCTTCGTTATAATTTATAAAACAAAGGAAGAATGTGCCAGCCTCTTCGTGTTGAAAAAAGTGAGAGCGATTTTAAGATGCACTTCCAGTTGTTTCAGTATTTTTTAGTAAAACAAACCTTTTCAAACGATAGGCAGGTGTTTTTTTTTCTTTGTGTCGGAAAGGTAAAATGTTAATGTAAAGTCCAGATCAGTTCTTTCTAAGCCGGCCAAGAGTTAATTTTAAGTCACAGTTATATCTTTTGGATACCTCTCCATAACCAATTTCAAAATATTATTTTAATGAAAAGTTAAATGTTATGTTATTTTTATGTGAATCCAAAATTTTCATTTTATTCTGAGAAACTGAAAATTCCTCTACTTGTGTTGTTGGTCAAACAAAGGAATTTAAACTGTCAATGGTTGTGATTTGAACATTTACCACCCTTTTTCGACTGGAAGGGTTGGAAAACAATAATTCAAGTGGTTCAATCTAAATATTTGTTGATTGCTTAAATCAAATTACATATAAAGCAGTGTTAAGTTTTGGACTGAAAATACTGAAACTGTTTTGATTTGTAGAAGATCGATCTAATTCGGTCTGTTAAAGAAGTTTGATACGGCCGTGTGTCAAAGAAAAATTCAGTCTAGATCAGTCCAAAAAAATCGGTTTGGATCGGTCTATAAAAAATTGGTTTGATTAAAATTAGTTTTAGATATATTCTATAAATGAATAATTGACGATATGAAGTGTCTTTCAAAATTGTGAACATCGCACGTCGTTACCTTGTTTGGATCATGCAACCTTTCCCCCGAAAAGATACAGAAAAAAGGCTTGAAATCATATGGTAGTTAGCAAAATAAGTCAATCATACCAACTGCTATATATCTCTTATTACTCTCAGACTATCACTGTCATATTACTTCTTCATCATTTTTAAAATGTATTATGCATATATATTTCGTAATATTAAAAAATATATAGTATATTATCCTACACTGTATCATAATACTGCTTAGTAATATTCTTTTAAAAGTGCAGCCATAAATTTGTAATTCTAAATGATCTCTCTGAAGAAATAGCCAAAATTTCTTCATAATAAAATGGCCAATATATACATTATAAAAAGGATGAGGGATCAACAAGAAATTGTATTCTTGTTCTTTTGGAAATGGAGCATAGGTATAGAATAACTTATTACTTTGACTATTTTGTGTTAGTGAGGTAACGCCATGATCAGCACAATAACTTCATATATGGTTGAATGAGTTGCATAAATCCATAGCATTAGTCCACTCAAGAAATCATGTGCACGTTCCCACTCAGTTATTAATTTTGTTAGCGTGCTCCCGCTCAAATAAAAATGAGTGGTGCTCATTTTTTCGTTCGTATTGGTGTATTTGAGTTTGACAACTCTTTATGATTGCAATTATATTCAATATATTACAAGTTAAAGTGTGTCATACGATTTGTGACAACCATACATTATTTGCAATAGCTTATAATAATTCAAATGATTGGTTTAATTAAAGTAGTGTTTGTTAATAAATTTTTATTTGTCTATTTGCGTGCCTTGGGCACAAAAAGTTTGGGAACCACTGCCTTAGGGGACATGTAATTACGAGGTTTCGAGCAATATCATCAAGTTAAGCCTCATGATTAGCTTAAGCTTGTTTATAGGGTTCTCAAGTTTTTGAACTTATGCATGTGTGATATTTTAAGATCTTATGTCAATTTACAACATAAAAATATCGTATTCCAATGGGAAAGTTCGTTTACAAATAATAAAGATTTATCTTCCAACTGATCTCCATACAGGAAGGAGCTTGAGGTCTCTCTGAGGGAGCCGATATCTGAGTCTTCTTAGGGTAGCCAACTACATGAGAGGCAAACTCATTTGCAGAAAACAGCAGATAGTCACATATACAGCGTGGATTTTAAAAAATCTAATTTATTTTAAGATATATTTTCAACCGTCTATTTATACAATCCTAAAAATTATTCTTTATACTTCAAATTTTTTGATGTTAACTCATAAGAGGTAGACTCAGAAAAAGTAATATAAACTTATATAAGGGAGCGAAAATTCAAGCAATTTTATTGTTCTTCTAAAATAATGAGCGCAATCCCGTTCCCGTTCAATTGAGCACCGATCACTAATGCTTTGCATAAATCATGATTATACAACTCATAAATCAGGTTAGGGGATAAAATCGTTCAATATATTGAGACCAAAAACATGGGTCTACAATTTGAAATTGATTCAATTTTTGTGTACGGTCTAAGAAGTCGGTCTGGACCAAAATTTCGGTCCAAATCGTTCTACAAAAATCATTTAATATCGAACAGGAAAAAAAATCGATCTTGGACCGAATCTCAACACTAATTTAAAGTAATACCATTTTAAAAAATGTGAGTAAAATATTGTTAGACATCAAAGTTAATCCTAACAAATAAAAAAACTTGTTGTCTCTAGATAGAACAAAGTAATCTTGATTTGAATAAGAAAATGCATAAATATTTAATTGATTATTTTTTAACAAAGGGATGATGAAATAAGTTTTTATAATATGTATTTGTATAATAGACTGTATTTCATTTTTAATTCAAATGAAAAAACAAAACGAAAAATATTTCTTTATTTACATTTATTGTTTAACATTTAAAGTCATAACATTCAGAGCTAAAAAATAAACCCACTTTCAAGAAGATAAAACTTGATCTGCAAGATCAAATTCAAGGGTGAAGGTCAAAATAGAACAAAATAATATAATATGAAAACAAGTATAAAATTAGACTTTTTTCATATATTTCATACAAATACTTTATTAGCTGAAATGGTATCCCAGGTTCAGCAAATATGAAATATAATAATATGAAAAAATCATCTGAAATTTTGATGTACAACAGAGTTTTTGCTAAAATTGTATTTATTATACTTAATTTGTACTTAATATGTAGGGTTGGGATTTCAAATCCGTAACAAGTTTATACCTCAATATCTTAGCAATTGTAAAATATATACTTAGGAAAGTGTACTTATCAGATTCAACTGAGGAAGTACAAAATCCTTTAGATGCCCTCCAAATAAGGACGCTGTGAGGCCGTTATTGTGCCCCTCTGTACCAGACACCCGCCCAAGGACGCAAATAGCTCCATAGATAATTATCCTATAGACCTTAAACTGGTATTAAAAGATCTGATATTATGCTAAAATTTTAAATTGTCGCGGTTTGTCCAAATAGGATAATTTAAACCGCATTTATTGAGGAAAAGCCTAGATTTAAAAAATATTTTGAGTAGAGTAAATGTTGTCTCCTAATATCCAATTTCAGAAATAGGTTGAATGCTGTGGTTGAAGCTGGAGGTGGTTGATTTGAGTGATTGACTTCACTATGAACCCCTACTTATAATAACAAAAGATTTGTGAATTGCTGAATTAATTTTGGAAAATAAATTGTAATATACATTATCCTTAAATTTTCTGGATTTAATTCCTCACCCTGTATATTCCTACCATACATGATAAATTAATCAGGAAAACATCATTGAACAAGAAGGACTCATATTCGACCATTACAATGAGAACATGGCCGTTCATAGTAGATATTTTAGTCTATTTATATTGCTAAATATATTTGAATCCCAATTCCTCAAAATCACAGCATTGCTCATCCTTCGAATTTGCATATCCTTAGTTAGCGTTAAGTTGCATGACCCAATTATGATGGGTATATATCTATTTACATAAGTATATGCATACTGTTTATATATGTCAAGCAATTTTTTCCAGTAAAATATATGTCAAATATCAGAGTATGTATTTATTTGCAATCCATGATTTTCGGGGTCAATCCCCTCCTCCTCCCCTTCAATCCAGATAATCATACATAAAAATGAAATAAATGACTCTAAAATATTGCAAAAATCTATCATTCCTACAAATAGGAACAAAGTAACTTTACATTCTCGAAAAAAAAAACAAAAAAAAAAACTTGACTGTTTAATCATATTATGTCCATTATCTACTTCGACCATCTCAACAACTATGGGACATTTTTCTCTCTTATTTTCTTCTATTTTAATATCGACATTATTATTAAAGAAAGATGTCAAACATACATTTCAACAATATTTGTGGAATATTTGAAATGACTTGTATATAGGTTAAAAAATGTTTTTTTATTTCTCTATTTTTACTTTACTTGATGAAATTTTTGATTATGTACGCTATGACCCTGATAACTATTACAAAAAAAAAAAAAAAAAGGGTTTGTGATTACAAAAATCGTATTTAAGTACTAATAATAATTTGTCAACTATTTATTAATGCATAATTAAGTAAAGATTTTTTTTTCGTATTATCAATTAAACAAGTCAAGAAAATTATACTTTTTAATAAATCTTTTATACTCCCTATTCAATTTTTGTGTAGTAGTTAATGCACTGATTACAGTTTTTCTTAGTTAAACTGGTTTTGAGAATTATTGATTTGAATTGTTATAGTATTTTTCCCTTTTTTATGGGGTGAGCGAACTTTTGAAAAAGAAAAAAAAATCAATAGTCTGCATTAAAGTTAGTTTATTCTTTTCAAAATTTTATGTTAATTACAAATATGTGGTTATTGTATTTTATTTGCAAATATCCATTTAAAAAAAATGCAATTAAAATATTAAAAAACCAACATATTTAAATGATTTTGTTTGAAAATAAATAGCATTTTGATTTTTCAACTGTTTTTACTCCGAAAGGGTTCATTAGAAATGCAAAATATTTAAAATCATTACTAAAAGATATAATTTGGAACCAACTCTTCAATTTATCCAGAAATAAAAAATCAGTACGAGATCTAAATATATTATATAAAAACTCCATTACTCATCTACGTATTTATAGGTATTTTGAATTTTTTCCTTTTTAATATAATATTATTCATTATCACGGAATTTTAAACATTCCAGCTCTTAACCTTGGGAAATTTATGTTTCAAAAAAGTTAAAATCAAATTAATTTTGCAGCTAAATCGGATTTCTTAGAATCAAATACTGTGTTTTTAATTAAATTATAAAGTTGGTTACACTTCAAATGAACTGACTTGAGACTAAAAATTAATTTATAAAAATAATTTTACATCGTGTTGTTATTGAAAAAAAAAAAAAAAAATGTAAAAAATAATAAAAATCAATTTGGTCCTTCAAAGTGATGGGCTCGTATAAAGTGGCCTTGAAGAAAGCATAACACTAGTTTATTCTACTTCCGGGTTATTCAGATCAAAATGAATTAAATTTTCCATATTTTTTTAACTACAATCCTTAAATTTAAATTCGGCCATCAATAGGCCTATCTTTCTTCAATAAATGATTAACTGTTTTAGAGGCAAAATTTATATATGTATATATCTTTGAAACCAACAATTCAATGTGAATTCATGGAAGTATTTTTTTTTTAATATACACAAATTTATATGGCAATGAAATATCAAATCTAAATAATAAATTTTTATTCAAATTTATTTTGGAATTAAGAGGTTAGGATTTCCAAATGATCTTTTATAACAAAAGTTATCATCCTTTAAATAAAATCATATTGTGTAACATAACTTTATCAACTAAATATGCAATTTTGGAGGATTCAAAATGATTTTTCTTGGAGTAATCATGACTTAAAGTAGTATCAATTGGATAAAACACGTAGAAGAGAGCGGGACTATTTGTTGCGATATTCACTGCTTGATAAAATATTCAGCTTGTACAAGTCATGTTGAGATCAGATATTTTTTTGTTGCAAATTTTAAAACAATATGGAATTTTTGGCACCGATTTCATAAAATAGTTAATGGTACTCAATAAGGATGTATCGGTCTCAAAATTTTGACATCCAATCCTGCCTTGTCTTAAATTTTAAGATCGCGTTCGAATCGGACCGAATAACCGTCTTGTAGGACAATCTTTAAATAATGACGTCATCATAGATATTTACCAGTCATGTCATCATGAATTAATATTTTATATTTTTAATAACCTAATTTAGACTATAGTAAGCCCCGATTAAGAATAATGGTAAATCATGCACGTGAACTTTGAAATACTTAAAGTTTTACTAAACCAATTCTAAAGGTAAATTAAGATACTTTACTATAATACAGGGTAAAATGAAAATTTTAAGTCCCATATTAAGGACTGACTTAACTTTAGTACTACATTTAATCAAGAATAAACCCCTTCGTGAAAAAGACTCCAAGAACCCCCCCCAAAGACACAACCCTCATTTTTACATTTTGGCAACAGTTCTTTGAGATGAAGCATTCGTATTTGTCAGTCAATAAGCCATATATATATAGAATAAGCTTACAAACAATAAATAATACATAATCTCTGAAAAGTAAATTTTATTATGTTCAATAAATAATAAATAGAATAATCAATAATAAAATAATCTGTTTGTCATCCAAACACTTGGATAATTCCATTATATATTTTCTTGATAAAACGGACGCAGTATAATTGTTATTAGCCTAACTCAGAAATGAAATGTTAGATTTGTAGCTCAATCCGACTTAGAGTTTTGAGTTTCTAAAAATTACGAAATTAAGTAGATACATTTAGCTCTGTGAACAACGCGTTGAAGATAAATTTTTCTCTTGAACCTCAATATAAGTAAATTCAATTTAAAGTCGATCCTAGAAAAGGATATAGCGGGGTAAGAACTTATTGGTATAAAAGGGGATAGTTTCGTTAAGGAAGTTAATTATGAGAAAGGTATGAGCAATACAATCCCTCCAAGGAAAGTTCTCATCGATCCCATGAATGAGATTGGACTTGATCTTGGCATATTAGTCGGCTGACGTGAGGCGGTACCCAACTAGAAACAAGATGAGAGGCATGGAAATTCAAGAAGATACCACAATTCTAGATGTTTCTGCTTTATTCGAGGGGTGAGCAATGGTTTCTCCTTAATCACAAGGCTCTTCCAGCACTCTGGCTTGACGTACCTGAAACCCCCATGCCCTAGATGGTGAAGTCTTCAACATGGTATTGCATGGAATTCTTTAGATAGGCCTATATCACCCTTGTGATGATCTTGGAGTCAACCTTAGGCTTGCGACCACCTATAGCTTTTCTGTGAAGTCTGCCCACGTAATCAACACGCTTTTTCATCATGTAGACCGTTGACTTACGATCCTAAGCGGCCTGGCAATTACTGATTGTATCAATCCAAACACATAATTACTAGACGGATGTCTAATAAAGGAGAAAATAGTATATAAAATGTTAAAAAAAAAGTAGATTGAATAAAATATTTAGATTGCAATAATTAAATAAAAAAGAAACTTTAAAATATATACACGAAACAAAAATCTATAATAATTAATTTTAGGTATTAATTAAAAAAATAATGAAGCTAATTAAATTATAAATATAGAAATGTATTTATATTATTTTTAGAACTGTTTAATTAATTTCCAACGATGTGATACTTGTATATGTAGGGTATGGGGGGGGGGTCTAATGGGTGTACCTGACTTTTTCATGAATAACTAAACAAAAATCATGCCTATTGAAATAAATATACATAGCTTATCTTCATCTACAGACTCCTACCTGCATTTTGATACTCAAGTTAATTATGTTTAAGTTCCCCCATTTGTGTTAAAGTATATTGAAATAAAATGAAGCGTTATTGTCAATTTTATAATATGAAGAATTTACCGTATTTTATTTTATAAAAAAACAATAAAATATCGTAATCAGAAGAAACATGTAAATCTGGGAAGGGAGAGATGGTGTGTATCTAGTAGGTGAAGGTAGGAGATTCGAAAGACTGAAGGGCTTAAAAATAATAATCAAGACACACTCCATATATTGTTCACCGTGAGCAGATTATTGGCCCAAAACATTTTTGCCGAATGTACATTTCGCAGAAGGATCATTTGGTCGAAAAATGATATTTAATATATTCATGTATATGATTGTATATTTTAATTCAATTAAAAATGAAATTATCATAAATAGGTATTTTTTATAGACTATATATTATGTCTAAACTGAAACTTAAAGGTCACTAAACTAATTAGTATTCTTTTGCAGAAAAATATTTTTTGAATTATATTAATTACTTATCATTGCATAAACACAACATAGTAGGTAGTATTTGGTTCGAACGTATTTTGAATCTTTACCGTTGTAGAACTTTCAATAAATTAAATAATAAAACAAACAGGACAGGGATTCGAATGCAGGAAGTGCTAATCACTTCTCCGTTATCAATTTTATCGTCACTTGAACTACATTCGAATAACATACCACTTTGCTGTATTTACATAATGCTCATTAACGAATATAGGTAATTAATAAAATAAATATTATTCTGCAAAAGAGCACTAATTTATTTACACTATTTAAAATACTACATTGCATACAAACAAAACCAATTCAATTATACTATCATTTTAAATTAAATTAAAATATCGCATATTTCAATATATAAAATATAATTTTTGGGCCAAATTTTCCTCAATATTCCTGCGGCATTTTATTTTTTCGGCAAATTGTCATTGAGTAAAATGTGCATTCGGCAAATTGGCCCTCGGCAAAACGTATATTCGGCAAATTGTCCTTCAGCAAAAAAATTTAATTCAATATTTTTCTTTTAAACCTGTATTATCTAATAAATAATTGTAAAATAAATATTTTTTTACCAAAATCATGTCTCTAGCTTAAATATTAAGGAAGTTATGTCCAATTTATCTAAGGAATATCATCGGGTTTTTTCCCTATTGTTTATGTAATAGCATGAATCAAAATCTGTGATCTAATATGATATTTCAATAAAACAATACAACTTCCCTTAACATCAAGAGAATTGAATGAAATTGTCACGAATTACAGAGTACAATATTGTGCAAAATATGTTAAAAACACCTGCAATTAAAAAAACAAAAAAAATAAAACAAAATTAATTTCATGTTGCACAGTAATAAAGATTGAAGGTGCCCATATTGGTTTAACATTTACGTAATTCGCATCGACTGATGGATTTATTACTTCACAAAATTTTGGATAAATAAATAAATAACTCTCCATTATATCTTTTATTTGATCCATAATACTATATCTGTGCTTTTGAAGGCTATCTTTAAGCGACTTATTTTCCAACGAATGGTGCAATTAAACGAAGCAAGGTTTAGATTTTTTTTTTTACTTGCTGAAAGATTAGAATTTATATACGTCAATTAGTTGTGAGGTTAAATTGATTCTGCTCATTTAAGTAATGCAAATCCAGCAGCATTTCTTTGGGGATCCTTTAAACACTTATAGACTTCTGGGCACGCCTGGTGCAAGTTTTTTCTCCCTTTGTCTTCATTTTGTATCATACCTACATTGTATAATTTTTCCTGTACGTCATTCCTTCTCCTTCCTTTTATCTCGAAATTGGAGGCAATGATAAGGAATAATTGAAATTCAATTACTGCAACCTTTTAATGATCAGGTAATAACTTCGCAAAGGGAATAATATATCATTGGATTAGGAGTAAAGTAATTTTGGAGGTTCATGAAAGTAAATTAAAGATCTCCTTATGTTTACAGGGTTGGGAGTTGGGACACTGAGTCTAACCGTGGACTGAGGGAAGGGGAAGATCACATCTCATTAAGTAACTTTTTCTTGTATCTATTATGAACCATTAAAGTATAATAACAGGATGATATAATACATATACATATGTATATATCATGGAGCAGAAGTTGTCCCATGACATGTATCAACTTAGCTCAGGGTAGGGGTAAGTTGATACATGTCATGTGGCAAGTTGATACATGTATTTGAATGACTGATTAAGATAAGACACAATTAAGAAAAATCGACATATTGATGATATGAACATGATCAAGTCTATTCAAATTTATTTCATAATTAGGTATACATCACACCCTGGTTAATAAATACACTGTCTTGGGTTTATGAAGACAAATATAATTTTATTCATATTACTTTCCAAATACACAATTATATATCGCTTAACTCATAGATAATAATCATAATTTAAATAATAAATAATCCTTTTTATTCGCATTTTGGTGGTGATTTTGTGAGAATAAAACATGTATCAACTTACCCCTTACAAAATGTCTCAACTTGCTCCAATCCTATACGATTTAGTTCAAAAGTCATCGAGAAGTAAAGGAAAAAAAAGGTCGAATTTAATCCTTCAAATCATTCACTTATGTCTAATGAACAATTCCGACAGGTGAAAATTAATAAGATAACCGTTTAAGACATAGATATGAACCAAAAACTGTAGTGACATCAAATATGCAAAAGTGACTTGCCCCACCTTTCCCTACTTTCATTTCAAGGCAAAATTACGTACAAATTAAATAATATATAATTTGCAAATATCCTTATGATATAGATTTTAAATATTATGTTAATCATACTTTCTCTAACATATCTATATCATTAAACATTTTTTATCAATGAATCTATGATATTGTACTAAGAGTGATATAAACAATACTAAATATTCTGATATTTAGTATATATTAGACTTGGGGTAATCTTATTCTCTTCTTGCACGGAGATCTTTTTTTTTTGGACAATCACAAAGATTTGATACCTCTCAAGCAAGTTTTAGCATGGTACATACTATTTTAGCGTGGTAATTATCTTGTTTTTAATAACTAAGATGTGTTCAATGATTTGCAGCTTCTCTGTTTGATGAAACATTACATATCAAAATGTAAACGTAGTTGAAGTAACAGTTTTTGAATAAAATATGAGGAATATTATTTTGTGTGATGTTTGATAAAACAGAGAAACTGCAAATCATTAACCACAATTTAGAATTTAAATTTAATAATATCATCATATTTGAGACGGCACAACACAAATGGTCTACAAAATGGCCATTTTTAACTCAAAATACCTCAATTTCCAAATTAAAATAACTTGATAAGCGAAATGCTACTCCTTGGGACTTATCCTAAGATCTTTGGGTGATTTTTATCAAAATGTCGAAATCGTGAGATCTTAGGCACATAAAAATAGTTGATTACTTTCCTTCGATTTTATTGATTATATCTTCAAACTTTGTTTATCTAAAGTGTTAAGAGTTTATTACTCGTTTAGTTGATTTCCATTCGTTCAGAACACGTTCTCGTTTTGTCTGATTATACCTGCGTCTAAATGATATTCTAGAAAGAACGGTGGAACATGTTCAAACTGGCAGTCTCTTATAGCCTTAATAACGAAACTGGCAGGGGGAATATTCATCAACGCGTGCAGGAAATGGTTCTATACATATTATATATATATATATATATATATTTGTCGCACACTATATATTTTTAATATTAAATCAAAAATTCGTAAGTGACATTTCCATTTATTCTCTATTGATATAATCAAATAAATAATAAGATTTGAAGATTTTAAGGGATCACTCTGATTTGTTTAATATGTCGAATAAATTTACATAAATATTTATTTGAAGTTTACTCTTTGAATATATTTATTTTTTAAGTCATATCTTTTTTAAAAAACACTAAAAGTTCAAAGAGGTCATTTTTCAATTTTCTTTATTAAACATACTAATAAATCCAATAAAATTGATTTCCACTCCTTTGAACTAAAGAAATCTTTGTTTTTATTATCTCTATGATCTTTTGAATTTTATTGGAGATTTGTATACAAAGTTATATTTATTTATATATTCTTGTATTCTGTTACATTTTTATTGTTAAAATATTACAAATTTACAAGATATTACCTATACATCATCCAGAGAAATCCCATGTACATAAAAACTAATACACTAATTAAATCATTTACATGTTGCTTCTTTGAACATTTTTCATAGCATTAAAATATTTAATCAATATAATTAGAGATTAAATTATTAGGGGGGAAATTATTTATATATAAGTTATTCTAAAGTTAAATGCAAATCATGCTTTTTATTATTAGACATTGATATAGGCCTTAATGCCATATGACAATTTAAGTCGTTTATGAATACATTTTATTTCAACAATTTCTATAGTATAAGGTGTAGTAAAAATAAGTCTATAAGAAATTAACTATTTTTAATGGATTTAAAAAAAAAAAAAAAAAAAAAAAAAATCGAAATTAATGTTTATCTTCTTGGCAATCAAAACAGTGACGGGGTCGGACTCTGTTTTTTTCGTTATATTATCTACATTTTTGATAATAGACCTAGAAGAGGGTATCGCATCTTTGACATCAATATTACTGGAACGTAATGGACGAAACCAAAATTGCACGTGATTGGCGATGACAGTGTCAGGACCATAAACATTATTCACATTTTCAGCTGCCTAGCTAGCGTTTCTGCCTTTATCGAAGCAAAACTGTAAAATATGGCGTATTTTCTATTGATTAAAGTCCATTTTTGACGCGTTTTGACTTTATCCCAACTAAAAATAGGCTTAATATTTAAAAATATAATATCCCTTCCAATTAGTAAATGGGATTTCAGCATTTCGTGGTAAATACACTAATTTTCTCAAAACTCCGGTGACATTAAAATTGTCACAAATGACAATCGCACAAAGGCATTAACAGTAAAAAAAAACTAAAAACTAATAAGAAGTTCTTGACTTTTTTTTCTCATCACACAAATAAATTAAATAATGATAACATACATTTTTTGAGAGAAAATCAGTCAATGTCATCTACAGATAACTGTGTCATCTAATTACTAGTTCTGCAATTTTATATATCTAATTGAATATCAATATTTTAAATGTTATTTATTCTGTTTTCTGCTAATATTATATAGAAAAGCCCTTTTATGATGCATTAAGGCAAATATGATGGACTTAGATTAAATATCGACTTTTAATTTCCCAAGTTTCATTTTTATAGAATTAAAATTTAGATATTCTCCATTTTGACATTTCAAAAGACACTTTTACGAACATAAAAAAAACTATAGAAACAAAATGTGAAACAACTGAAAAATATGATGAGAAAATAATCAATCATTCAAATGATATTTAAAGTAACCAGCAAAATCAATGAACTAACAATTTTTTTATAGTATTATACCTCCCCTATGTTGATACCTCCAAATCAGTTTTTATACTTTATCATAATGAAAAAAGGGTTTGAAATCCTTCCCTTCTCTAATTTCCATCAGTGGAAATCATTTTATCGAAATTTATGCAGGATAAATATGAAATATTATAACATTCAGTAATAAAAGGACAGTTGTATCGATATTCTTCTTTAGATTAGGTACTTTGTTAGACAGAGCAATTCCGTAATCAGCATGTCATGCGAAAAAGAGCATTTCCCGATATGTGTGGATCAGTTACAAGTTATATTAATTGATAAGTACAGTGATATTTTTATAAGAAAAAAATAATACATAGAGAAGACGGGAACAAGAGATATGGTACTACCAAATTAAGACCCTTGTAAACATCTGCTGCCTTTTATATTGTTATGAGGGTAGAAAATGAATTACTACTACAAATTTGCTAAACAAAAAATACCTTGAAAAATATTATGAAATGCTATATAATGACTATTAATGTCCAAATTATGTAAATAAGATTTATTTGCATTTTTTTACATTTTCGACCTTTTTTTTACATTTTTAGGTAGAAAATATTTATTATTACAATCGATCCATAGTAACAGCCCTGATTATACACTCTCTCAGTTTTAGATTTAATACAAGAGAGCACTGTCTCTTAGGTTCCTCACCTGCGTTTATCCTATCTATCTTGCCGCCAATACTATTGAGATTTTTATAATCAATTTGCCTCTCTTGCCCAAGATCTAGCATTAATAAAGTCAAACTTCAAGGTTCAAAAGGATAGCATCTCTCAGCTCGAGGAAATATTACCTCTTGTCCATCATTAAGCAGGTCTGCGAAAGCCTGACAATTCCAATGGTTGCCCGCAAGAATATTTTTCTTTTTGAGTTTTTAAGAAGGATGATGACGTATTTAGTAAGAAATTCGTGTTGTATCATGAAATATAGCACTTTTAGGACGTATAAAAGTGTTTGAGCAAAGAAATTAAGTATTTGAAGTAATATTTAAAAATAACCAAGTATATTAGAATATGAGTCATATTGGTTTTGTACTATGTGGTGAGAATGTGTCAGGCGTGAAGGAGAATCCCGACATCATAGCGAGTTTATACTGCACCATCCTGATATCCGTGGACTTTGAGAGAGTCTTTAATATTTTCAAGGATCTTCTCACCAATAAGAGGAGAAAGCTAATGGAGGATTACCTGAGGGATCAGGTGATTATTCAGTGGAATAAGGGCTTGCTGGAATAAAAAAATTATAATTTGATAAAAATATTTAAAACAAAAATACACCGTTTTTATTGGGGTTATTTACATTTTAGGTTTTTTTTTTCCATTTGTATTTATAAATTTAGCTCTATTTTTATGCAATATTTGGACATAACTAAATTAATTACTAATCTCTTTTCCAAATGCCTGTTGTTTGGATAATTATTTCCAACTGTTTGGTACTAACCTTCGCATTGTCAAGAATTTAGTATGAAATATTGTTGAGAAATAGTATATCCGCTCTTAATCTTTTGAACTCCATGACCCAAAATCAGAATCACAATAAAGCCATTCCTCTCATCAACATAGATGTTTTAGATTATAAAAATTATAAATTTATTTTAAGAAATAATTTCAATTTGAAAAAAAAAAAAAAATGCAATTTAAGTTTTTAATAGAAAATAAATTAAAATAAATTAATTTAAAATTTTGTAAGGAAGAAAGTTAATTTATTTTTTATCCATATAGAAGACGATTTATGAGGCCTCAATTCCTCTCTAGAAAATCTTAAATTTAACGAAATATAACTAACATGACAAAATTCTATATAACTAATTTAAATGTATCACTTTTTTATATTTGATAGTTGAGGTTTTAAATGGGAAAAAATATATTTTTTGAATTTCTAATAATTCCTTATTTATGTTGGCAAGAAAATAAATTAATTGATAAATATATATATATCCAACTCACGACGTTACCTCATTAACACACAAATTTACCCTATATTTTTTTGTCAGCTGCCGATGCTTTTGCTTTCTATAATGTTCTTGTTACGTAACAAACAGTTCCCAACAATGATTGAAACAAAATTCCATAATTTAGAAGAATGAGCTAAACAAAGCTGATTTTGGCAGTTTTCTTTTGGTTTTCCGGAGAAAAGGTAACGATGTGTATTCTATAAAAGTTTGAAATGTGATCAATCCTGTAGTTCAATATATTTCGAAATGTGCAACCAGTGATTGAATTGCATAATATATTAGTTAAATTTCAAGTGTCATTTTAATTCATTTCAATATTTAATAGAGCTTAAAATTGAATTAAATTACTTAGTGCACTTAGATATTTTTTTATGCAACGCAATACTTTGATGGATGAGGTTAAATGCAAAGTTTTATGCAAATTTTGTTTTTATTTTTTAAATATATTTAATATACTTATCAATCCATACTTGTCTAAAAAAGTTTTGTCGTAAATTTCAAGACAATAGCACGACTATTTTACAATTTAAAAAAAATTTAATTCAATTATTTAACAAATTATATAAAATGTATGTCTGATATATAATTATGAAAAATTTAATCTACTTTTAAAATATTTAAATGGAGGCATATGAATGTCTTTATCAAAAATGTAAAAACATATTATTCTATGTGATGATTTTGAAATTATTTCATTTATTTCAAAGAATGAATTACCTTAACCAGGTTATATTTCTATTTCCATTGTTACACAAATATAGATAGATAGAATATACAGAATCTAGCAACAAAATTTGCTTGATATTCCGGGATCCTCAAACCCATTATTATTACAAAACTACGCAAGGCCTTTTTTGGATTAAAATATACATATAAACGTTTCACTAAGTAGCCAAAACACCACCATGGAGTCAACAACAAAATATTTCAAGCCTATTTTTAGAGGCTGAATCCAAGTGCCCTGTAGTGATGATTTTGGTAAACAACATGCTGAGTATTGGCTATGCTCAGGTCTCAAAGATGGCAGTGGTTTGGCAACAGGACTTTTCCCCCTCACATCTTCCAAAAATGACTCAGTCAAAAAGGTCATCACAATACCAAGAAGTCCCTGATCCACTCCATCGTCCTGGAATGCAAAAATTTATATCGGGTTCTAGTTTTCTGGGTCTTTGCACGGTTCAGGATCCGAATCTAGGTCGTTATTGATCCAAACAGAGTCTACATTTAGTGAAATTTATTCTCATTAATTGTATCTGCTGTTCAGTTTTTTTTTTTTTTTTTTTTTTTTTTTTGAATAAATCTTAAAAAGTGGCCATTGTGCACTGGATTTTTTTTTGTTATTGCCTGTAGTATGATTTACCTGGATAAAACTAGTTGTAAGTAAAAATGTTTATAAATGTCAACAAGAAGGCAGATTATAATATATTATAGATCAATAACACTATTATACAACAACATTTTTCATATTAGAAAATCAATTTGTAGTCTATTGGTCCCGTTTCACCCTCTCGAGGGTTTTCCCTATATCAGTCCTTGAAAAACATTCAAAATTATAAAGCGTCATCTACAAAGTATCATTTTAACTAATATTTTTGTAAAGTACCGTAAGTATCAATTGAATTAGTTTATTTAGTCTTAAATATTGTTTATGCACGATAATAATTTGCCCTTATTCTTAATTTAGGCATCATCAAGGCTTTTTATTATTCTTACAAGAATTGAATCCTTAAAAGTAGAGATGGATTGAGGATGAAATCACTGGCTAGTATCTATGATGACGTCATTTAGCGAAGATTGTTCCATTGTACGACTTTTACATTAAAAATGATTTACTTTTAAATCTAATTTAGACGTATCCTTCATATTTAGAAAGGGACTGAATGGAATGTCAAAATTTCGGAACCATTTATATTACGTAGCTTTTCCGCATATAATCTAATTTAAGATACAATTAAAATCCGGATACTGAACAAGAAATCTTCCACTTTATTACATCGTGTAATAATTCACATTAAAAATTATTTTTGCAGGATATATTATTGTTTTTATCTTTTTGAAATGTAAATATCTGTATGTTTTTCCATCTTCAAAAATATTCCCTAACATTTGAAAGCACAAATACCTCATACACATATGGATTTTAATAAATAAATTTAATGTAAAAACCGTGATTAACACCTTCAATAACTACTATAATTTTGTATACAATTTAAATTTTTGCTTTTATTATGGGTGATTTATTTAAGTGTTTATTCAAAAAGCAAAAAAAAACTTTTGCCTTTTCAAGGTTTATTTTTGCAAATATATGTTAAATGTATTATACAGACAAAAACTAAAAATATACAGTATAATGTCTGGGCCAGAATGTCTCATATACTCATTTTACTATTTATCAAACAGTTATATTCATTGAACGTGGTAACCCTGACAATTTGTAGAATGTTTGGGAGGAAAGCATCTTAGCTGTCATAAAGTTTAATTAGATCTGTTGTGAACAGCTATGAGACGCGATAAATAAACACAAATCCATTCTGTATCTAGCAACGATAGATGTAGTAGTTACAACGATGTCGATCCTCAATTCTACTGTGAGTCCAATAGGGACTTAAACTTACAACTCTCTAACAAATCTTTAATGTTTTTGTTATTTGTATTAAACGTAATAGTGATCACTTTATACTTATTGTTTTTTCTTCGAGAACAATGAATAATGACACAGCTTTGTAAAATAAACAAATCCTCTTCAGATTGCAATTATAAAAAGAGCATTTGTACATTTTTTAACCTATAGGGATGTTACGCCTCCCTAGACTAAAATTTTGTTGTATACATAATTTTGATAAATTATTTTACGTATTCTCTTAAAAAAAGTCCTTTGCAAAATGGGTTTAAAATATATTATGTGAAAATTGTCAAAGTTTTGTGAAAAAGTTACACCAATACTCCATAAAGAAATTCTTAGTAACAGGCCTGGACATTATAAGTACTTAGTTTAAATTTAAGTCTAGTTGGAGCAATTACGCCATAAACTAGGTGTTATTTCAAACGGGTGCATGTAACATTGTTTCAGTTTTTAGTAATTAATGTCAAATAGGTAGTAGGCAGATGCACACACGCTGATTGGGGGAACTTGAACCATAAATATATAAATAATCATATGTTATTTTTCTAATTTGTTGTGAGTTGAGATTGATATTTGATTCTTAAATGTTGAAATAGTTGGAAGTTAATTAAGTATCACAAATCAAATTTAATATTTTTACTTAACTTATATTGTCTCCCAATTAATAATAGAAAATCCACTATTATTTACTATTATTATTTATAGATTATAGCTAGTATATCAACAAGGGTTTCTCTTCTGGGATTCCTTTTAACGGCATTTCTTGGGGTTTTACACATACGAAAAATTTACATGATACATTTAATTATTTAATAGTATAACTTTTATTTAATTATATAAAATTAATCCAACTAAACATTAAATTCTATAAATTGAAGAATCAGTTTCATTTTCCCGAGGAAATGCAAAATCTAATATCTATGTGTTACAGAGCTATATCTTTCCCAACCATCATGTAATTAATTTTTCTAGGGAATATTTTTTTAATTTTTGAGGTATTAACCAATTCTGAAATTAATTGTTGAAGTTTCAAAGAATGTTTTTATTTTTTATTTAATTTATGTACCTCAACGATACATATAAAAAAGGTAAATTCCTTATTCTGTACAGAACATGACTTGTTTGATAATAATTTATTAATTCAGAAATAATTCAAAAGAGTATTTAAATACTTCACTGATTCTTATAGTATCATTTAGTGTGTCCCTGGAAATTGAGGACGAATTTTCCTATGCTCAAGATTATCCAGATTCTCAAAAAGTACAAGTAAAGGGGTTTTCATTAACAGTGCTCACATTTAAAAAAATAAATAAAACGAAAACGGTTTAAGATATTGACAATTTCTTTATTTGCCGTTAAAATACATTCAAGCTAATTTATGAATAAAATTCGATGTCGCTTAAATGACCACCACGTGCACGTTTTACGAAGTCCAATCGTTGAACCCAGTTTTCGACTACTTTTCTGCATAAATTGACTGAAACTGCAGCAATTTCACGTTGAATATTTGTTCTGAGCTCTTCTAACGTCAACGGATTATTGGTGTAGACCAGGGCTTTCACGTGACCCAAAAGAAAATAGTCTAGAGGCGTTAAATCGCATGAGCGAGGCAGCCAATTGACTGGCCCATTTCTGGAGATAAGACGCTCACCAAACTTACTCTTCAATAAATCGATTGTAATATTTGCTGTTTGTGAAGTGTCTTGTCGAAACCACATATCGTCCAAGTCCATATCTTCCAATTCAGGCCAAAAAAAATCGGTTATCATGGCGCGGTAACGATTTCTATTCACAGTAACGTGGCGATTGTCATCGTCGACGAAAAAGTACGGCCCAATGACACCGCCCGTATGCAATTCACACCAAAAAGTAATTTTTTGGGGATGTAATGGCACCTCATGAATCACCTGTGGGGGTTTCCGGGTCAATAACGCATATTTTGCTTGTTAACAAAATGATTGAGCCAAAAATGTGCCTCACCGCTGAAGATGATTTTACGTTGAAAATCAGGATCATTTTCGAATTTTCCTTCAGCTCATTTTACAAATTCCCGACGTTTGAAGTGGTCAAGTGGCTTCAGTTCTTGTGTCAACTTGATCTTATACGGGTGTAGGCCAAGATCTTTTCACAAAATTTGCCACAACGATGTCACAGAAATCCCCAACGATTGTCTCACTGGCACAGGAACATCATGTAGCGTTATCTGGATTCAATTTTTTTCACCAAACTTTGAATTGTTGATTTTGCAGGTCGATTACGTTGACCATAAATTGGCGTTAACGCTCTTAAAGTTTGGATGAAAGAGTGTTGCTCGAGTGTGTACTTCTCCATGATAAAACTACAATTATTTTTGAGCACAGCTGTCAAAGAAACAATAACAAATATGACGTCGTTTTCGAAACCTATCACCATAAAATGTGAGCGTCCTTTTGAAAAACTCTTTAGTAAGCCAATGAGACTTTATATAAGCAATTAAATTTTAAAATACCCACACTTGGCCTCAACAATGGGCTCAATCATAGCCTAGAAGGCCTTGCAGGTACTCAAGTATTCTTTCGACATTTCAGCTCACTCTTTCTCCACAGCAACCTTCAGGATATACAACTTCACAGGTACTGTGGCACAGGCCTTCCCTTCGATGGCATCCCAGATTCTACTTTTGAGTTTTTTTGGCAATGTGGCTTCCAGGCTTCCTCTCAAGGCTGTTGATGTCGTCTTTCAGCTTTTTAATATTTGTAATGAGACCATTGGAACAGGAAACGATGCAGTAGACCTCCTCATAACTCATTTCTATATCAAGAAGCGCTTACAAACGATTTATTTTGGCCTCCATCTCAGCCGTCATTTGTTTAATGAAAATGTGTGTAACAATAATTGTTTGTTTTTATTTTTCTACCTATTGATTTTACAAGAAAAATGTATAACAGCTAATTCATTTCCTAGAAAAATTCCGATTGTTAGACAGGAATTATTTTGTTGTTCAAAATATGACGAGTTCTTTAAATCAATTCGATTAAATGATTAACAAAAAAAAAAAAAAATCAACATGACTCTTCAATAGGTAGAAACGAGCCTGTAAAAAAACATCACACACAAAGCAATAATTCAACTCTTCAAACAACACACACACACAAATCAATCATATGACAACTCTCTCACCTGATAACTGTGTACATGAAGGTTAAATAATTTAGAAATAGATGGATTTTTACAATTATGTTCGTAAATGATGACCTTAAAATCTCTCTAACTTTTTTTACTTCTTTCAGACTGACCGACCGTCAATCTACTCGGGAAAAAGAAATACATGTATCATTAATAAAATCCTTTAAGTAATTGTAAAATAAAAGAATTTCTAGGTATAAAAACATCGCTCTCCTCATTTCGCTTACAGTTTATTTGATGATATATAATTATCATTTAACAATAACTATAATTCGAAAATAAATTAAGGGAAAATGAGTTATTATCAATATAAAGGAGGATTGATATTAATGGTTCTATTAAATCGTACAGAAACATTTATGTACTCCAAATTTCAAATAAATTAGTACAGGGTGAGTCAGCTAAAAGTGTTTATGCTTTCTAGGAATCGAATAATAAAGAATAAAAGGATACTTAAAAATCGTGACCGGTAATTTTTTCATACACATTTTTGCTACCGACTAATTTTTCTGCATACATTTTCACCTCTGATGATTTCGCCACCTATTTAGTTTTTATATTATAAGTTCAAAAGTTGATTCTAGTGACATCAAAGGCACCGACTTAAAAGTAGGAATAGACAACTTCTGGTGCTGGTAAATTGAAAAAAATGTTATAACCGGATAAAACTAGCGAAAGTTGTGAAGGTTTTTTTTTTGTAAAAGCTCATGCTTCTTACTCTGCAAAAGTCTAAAAAGACTTCCACTTTGTGTTACCAAACAATCCTTCAAGTTTGGACTGAATAAGCTTTTGTTTTGGATTAAAATCAACCTAAGAAATAATAATTACTGGGCGTGCTTTAAGTACTTTGTTGAAGTTTTAGGGTGCATAATTTGGGTTTTAGTTTAGTTTATAAATCAAGTATAAATATTTATTCTAAGTAGTCTTTTTGTATTTGAGAGTAACAGTATACTGTGTATAGGATAAAATATAAAGGCACCAATACAAGGCATTCATACAATCTCGATAAAGCGTATTTCTATTCTATTCACTGGATAATAATCATTGCTGTTACCTTGAAGTCACATTTTTAAAATTTTGTAGATCTTTTTTTTTTGTATTTATTAAAAATCCGAAGAAGTTGTATTGTTATACAATATAAATAAACATTACAGTTTAAATTTAATCCTTCGGACAAAAGACATCTTAATAAAAATGAACATATTTTATAATCACACGTAATTATAAAAATCTAAACACATTACTTTTAAATTCCCATGAAAACGAAGATAAAGTTATAAATCGAGAAAGAAAAAAAAATGCACATATTACAAAAATAAGTAAAAAAAACAAAACAAAAAACAAGCAACCAACTAACAAAAACAAAAACTGAGAACTATTTTTGACGGATTTGCACCTCTTGTATCTTCTTACAATCTTGCGTATAGTTTTTAATCGGATTGCAGAGTCCGTACCAAGGAAACGAATGATATCACATGCCCATGACCAATTAGTGTCGCCAAGACTGGGAATTTTTATATTGAGCACTCCATACAGGGCGGCCGAGGAAATTAAAGTTGGTCTTACTTCCTTGTTATAAATTTCTTCTCCATTGATTAATTTGTGAGGAATTACCGCTTTTGCATTTAAAATAGCATAATTTAAGGCCTTTCTTTTGTCTGAACTATTGTTTTTTTTATGTTATAATATATAGTCACCGCATTTTTACCAGTATATGACCTATAAAGAGAAATATATTTTTAAAGTTGAATCCCAATAGGAAAAGAAAACACAAATCCATGGATCAACATTCCTTCTTCTGACTCGTTTTATGAAGGTATAAAATGCAATTTGTATCTTAAGATACCATTTTAAAGTATAATATTACCCATTGACACACCTTGTATGCAAATTACTTTCCTTATTATTGTCAAATCATTATTTTTGCAAAATCCCCCCCACCCATTTTTTTATGTAAGCTCAATTTGTTTGTCTTTAAAATGAAATTTATCAAAAAAAAATACTGAACGGATGTGAGTTAAATAAAAGCTTTCTTATACTATGTGAATAAGTACATTAGTCATAATTAATCATAATATCACAAGTGCAATTAGGTGTTTTTTTTGTTTGCTTTTTTTTGCATCGGTACACTCAATTTATGTAGAAACATATGTATGTATACAACATTAAAATATGGATACATCCTGCTAATTTTCGTCTTTAGATAATTTACGATCAAAATTTCAAAGATTTATATTTTTATACATTTTAGTTTATCATATCTACTTGAGTAGGTTTCCCGGCATTGCCCGGGACATTAAGAAATTAAAATTAATTAAGAACTCTTATGATTAATATATATAAAAAAATAAAAAACTGTAAAATTTTAAGAATGATTCTAATGTTGGTTTTGTATACTATATATAGGCATTATTATAGGCACTCTTCTTTCACACTATCAGGAAGTAGTTGATTTATTATGGGTTAGACGCCGCACTCGTAGTCTCACAGATGCTTCCCTTTGCATCAAGAAACCTCCAAATATCCCAAAACACACCCCAGCTCTCACGTTGTACAGGTGAAGTACTTGGGTTGAATACAGCTTAAACTCTACCGCCACCGCATTTCTAGGCACCAAGGCACCCTTCTAATATGCTATAATACACCTCAACACACAGGTTGTGCAGATGAATTTCTGGGCCCGAGTCAAGTTAAATTTCTCCTCCGCCGCTTCTCTGAGCATCAAGAAACCCTTATAATATCCCAAAATACTCCCCAGCTCTCTGGTTGTACAGGTAAAGTGCTAGTCCAAAATACAGTTTAAGCTCTACCACGACCACGTTTCTAGGCACCAAAGAACCCTTCCAACATTCTATAATACACCATAGCCCATGGGTTGTCCAGCTAAATTTCTCCACCACCCTTTTCCTGAGCACCAAGGAACCTCTTAAAATTTAAGGCCGTCATAGCCGTGAAAGCTAAAAAATTGTTACCAGAACCTTTTTAGGAGCCTTAAGAACCTACATACAAAATTTCAGGAAAATCGATCCATTGGGTTGATCATGATCAAGGTCAAACACACACACACATATAGATAGTATATTATATTTAATACTTTGATCAAAAATAAACTGTTAGTTTTTAATTCTTAATTAATCATTCGATTCATAAATCTACTTTTTATTATGCTACTACACATGTCCACAACGTAAGCACAATATAAGCTATTTTGCATTGTTAGTTTGTTTTTACAGATAAAAAAAATATTTTAGAGTGCTCCGTAATTTTAATCTATTGAAAAAAATGTAAAGAACTACAGAAAAGTCCAAACAATAACTTTCTAAATAGGGTTTATTCTACTAAAGTAGTTATTTATTACAAAAAACTAAATTATGAAAAATAAACAATCTTTCAAAAGTTTTCATTAATTTTCTCCATAGCTGATTTTTTCGTTACATTTTTTTCAATAGTAGAAAATTGTGAAACAGACAAATGACATCATACCATTTAGTCTGTAAAAAAAACAGCCAATGCAAACGTTGTGGACATGTGTACCAACATAATACAAAAAATAAATTATAGAATCAAATGAGAATTGAACTCGAAAATAGAAAAATTTAGTTTTTTTTATCAGATATGATCACTATATCGCATGGTATGTTACATTTTTTTCTTCAATTACAACCCAAAAATAAGATGAATACTTACAAATAAAGTATTTATTATGGGAACAAAGCTATAATAGAGTATTCCATTGATGGTCAATATATTAATCATGTAGTTTTGACTTCTTTTATTGAAATTAGACGTTGACAAGTACATATTCTGTATCACGATATAAGTTAACTACATTAGCCGTGAATACATAATAAATATGTTATTTTAATAGATCCAAATGAAAGGAAAACATCAATTATTATTTGTTATTGGAAATATCGGAATTTATTAATAAATAAAGCGTAGTAAGACGTTCAAATGGTGAAATCTACTAATAAAAGTTGCAACTTGAACATAATATAAATTCACATAAAATAGGGTTGTTTTAGTAGATTGATGATGAATTAATCAAAAAACTTCTCCGTTATATTAGGAATATTTTTTTATATCATAATTTTCGTTACATAATAATTTTTTGGCGGGAAGGTGTCAAAGGTGTCCTTTGTCATTCCTAATAGGGTATGAGCAAACTAAAAAAATATGTATTATTCGGAAAGTTGTGTAATAGTCTGCAACTAGGGGACTTAACACAAATTTTTCGGAGCGCCCTCTATGTAAGTAACATACCTATATTGTATATAAATTATATTATGAGTCAGGGAGTTGTATTACATTGCAGCAGGATGTCGCTTTGTTCACAATAAAATTTTACATAGGTAATTTTAGTACAATACAAATTTTCCGCACTACTGGTAATCAAAATCGAAAAAGTTGAAAATCAAAGTGCTCTATTCCATATAAAGGGCACTTTAAAGTTTTTTTCGTTTTTCAAGTAAAAATTTACAGTCTTATATTAAGGAATAATACAACCCTAATAATTGCTTTTTAATTGCTCGGGTCAAATAATTAACAAACAAATTTAGAGACAGTTTGTCTACATTTTTTAACTTATTAAAAAAAAAAAAAAAAAAAAAATGAATATGAGTGCTGTAAAATTAATAATTACAACAAAGTATGCAAAAAAAAAAAGTCCTTGAGATTTAACACCCCTGTACTTGTACGTAAATACAATAAATATCTGAAACTTTAATGACAAAATTGTTAGGATTTTTGTTCATGTGAACAAATAAATAACCTACTATGTTGCTAAAATTCTGTCTATTAGAATTATTATTTTTATTATAAGGTCAAAGACAGAAATTAGGGTTGTCCTGCTAATGGAAGAATTTAGTATCGAACTATTGAACATATAGTTTCCAATCTCATCCCATCCCTATTAAAGTTAACGACTAGTGGATGTACACTAAAATTCTCGTGATTTTTACTGACAGGGTTGACCACCTTAAAAAAACAATGAATAAATTTGATTGAAAATACATGTACATTCATTCATATTTTTATATAATCATGTATAGGCCTTAGGCTGACCTGAGTATGTATGTATGTAGATAATTGAATAAAAAAACATCAAATTATATATAAAAAATAATTTTATTTATCCGGGAAATAAGAATTTTTTAATATCTTTAGAAAATAACATCATTTTTATAGTGTGTAATAATAATATAATGCATATTCGGAAAAAAATAATCTCTCATCAAATTCATTTTTGAATTAATTAAATATTTCGATAACTTCTAATCGTCAAGTACATATTATGAATAAAAAGGGAGTTACCAAATAAATATTAATAGCTTATGTATATATAAATCTACGATAAAAAAATAAGTAATACAATTTTTGCTTTTATGTTTTTGTCATGATCCATTACAAATTTAGTGTGATTTTTTCTGGCACTGCCTTACCAGAGAGCTCAGCCTCTCTAAGTATACCCATGATGTTAGCAAGGAGTGAGTCAGGTAGTCTATTCATATCAATGTCTATATCCTCAGGCATCACTTTCCAACCAGTGCGTCCAAATGTGCTTCGTTTTATGAGGAAAGTTATTTTGGAGAGATGTTCGTAGGGAGAGAGATTCGGCTCCTCTTTGGCTTTTTTAAAGGATTTGGAGAATTTTTTCTGGGTTCGGATCCGTGCTGCAGTTTCTGAGCGGTGATGACGGAAGGTGGGACTTCGAGAAGGGGAAATTGACCAGGGGGAACAGGAGATACTTCGGCCAACTGAGGGGAGAAATATGTTTAAAATTAACTTATCATTAGGTATTACATTTATATAATTATAATGTGTCAAAAGATTGATGCTTGATATGGAAAAAAATCAAATAAAAAAGTGAGGAATATTTTATGTTTTTCTCTTTTAAGATCCAAAGTATTAAGTTCTTTCGATTATTTTTATAAACTTTTTTTTTTAAATTATAAAGACACCTTTCAAGGTTATTTCAAAGTAATTTATATTCAATGTGACTCCTTCTCTTCTAATTAAACTTTTCATTCCCTTCTTCATAATGAAGATTGTCACAAAATGGCCGTTTAAACTCATGTTTGTCGAATATAAATATGTAGGTATGAACCTCGCTTTTAACTAATAGAAAATCACATAATTCACTCATATCACATTTCACACACCTAATCCGTTATCTTGGCTCTCACAATCCGATATAGAATACTCTGTTGTAGATGAGGATGAAGGAAATCCCAAGGATGAGGGGTACTCATCCTCTTCCGGGATGGATATCACCGGGGGTGGGAAAATTATAGAGGAGCACCTTGCTTCTGTCATTGAACTGAGGTTATAGAAATTCGATGAAAATTAAATTTTCATTTCTTTACTATCAATATTATTTTTTTACCTCACTCCCTGCTGACACTTGAGCGACGACCCCAAGCAGGCACAAAATGTGTCTGCGAATCGCCCTCATACACATACCCATCCTCGCTTCGTGTCATTCTTTTTTTACCTTTTTTTTTTTGGAGGATAAACATGCTCAACTTCAAATGCCTATTTTTAGGGTTCATTATTGATCCTCTCAAATTGACATAAAAAGGGCTTTCTTTCCATTAGTCACTCCTTTTGAGCAAAAATAAAAAGAAAGAATCAAATTTGCATGATTGCACAAAGTAATCCTTTCGATAACAGCATCCTTTCGTAGAAGTTATCATTAATTAAAATCAAAAAGATAACTTTCCTGTAAATAGAAAATAAGAATACATCAAGATAGACAAACTCAATTTATGAAACCTCATTTTCCCTTCTATATAAGCACTATTTTTAATATGTTGATTCACATACCCACAGTATGTACATTCACTGTACATAAAACATTTCTCCAAAAATAACTTTTGACCTTCTAAAACTCTTGCCTTAGTGACAGGCAATAAATTGAATTGATGATTGACTGGAGCAATATTGAATAGGTTAAATTTAAAAATAAATTTATCAATTAAAACACTTTTATATATTCAAAGAAGTTTTATTGGGATTTCCCAAATTTTAGCAGTTATTCTCCCTTCTCTTTTTTCTTTCTTTTTTCGAAAGCATCATCGGGGAGGTGAACACTGAGCAGGTAGGTGTTCGTACCCCTCTACCCTTCATACATACATACGTCATATGAACTTTCTTTCAAAAAAGTTTATGAGGCATACAGGGAAATGTAAAAATAAAAAAAATATATAATACATGGGCTAAAAAATATACTTTTACTCCCTCTAGGTAAAACATACTCCGTCATGTCTAACAAGCTTTTTATATGTTCAAATAGTAATTAGAAACACCCCCATTCCATTAATATTAAGTTAAGTCTTTTCTACTGTTTTTCTATATGTCGATACGATAATGGTACCATCGCATTGACAATAGTCTGGCCAGTGACTTAAGAGAAGCTAGCTTAACCTTGTTAAAATTTTGTTCTTAATTTTTCTTTTCTGAGAAGGGGTTATTTGTCAAATTTGTCTTTTCTAACAAAAAAAAAAGTCATTAGAAAACATTCTGTCAAAATTGTCATAGTCTTATCATAAGCCAACCTCCCCCTCCCTCCCTCCTTTACCCCAAAGAAAAGTAACGTCCCTGAATACTGTACTATAATACATTGTTATTGTAACTGGTGCATGCAGCACCACGGCGTTACAAAAAAGAAAAGAAAAAGAAGACTAGTCAATTACATAACACTTCTGAATTTATAAAACCCTACCCCTAAACAAAAATCCGGCAGATGTTCGTGTAGATGCACTTAAATTGTCCTTGTCTCTCCATTTGTTAGCATTCTTTTTTATGCTGCTAGTGAACTGAGCGAGAAATAAACCCCAAAAATAAAAATGTTATAATTGCACAATAAACAGTTGAACGACTATAATAATTATGTTATCCAAATTTGTTATGCTTTTATACCTATTAGATCCATTTTGCGCTCGTAAATAGAAATTAAAATACTCAAAATACGTGTATAAGGTTAAGACATACAGAAAAAATACATTTTTAAACTAATACAATATTAAAACATGAAATTTGGGTTTCATTACGATATCCATTTTTTTATTCTTATTGTGAAAACATTATTTTTTTATCATCAATTAAAATGTCTATGAAATTTTCATTACTTAATGCAAATTTTGGAAATTAAATTAGGAAAAATAAATGATGTTGCGTACATTATATAATATAAAAACTACAATATTATTTTCGTAGCTACTAATGTACTCCTCAGTCCTCAGATTAAAAAAAAGAAAAATCCAATAAATCAACAGAAAAACAAACAAATTAACGACTTTTAATTAAAACAGTTAATCTAACCTGAATTAAAAATGGATTTTGTAAAGATAATCATCTCATTTATTACCTTGTTTAGTGTATAATAAATTATTAATTTTCATAAGCAAGTTATTATGAAATTAGCATCTCTATAAAAAAAACTGAAATAAAAGTGAATGCGTTTGAAAAAATATTTAATGCTTGAATATGACTTAAATTTCATGATTGGAAAGATCAATTTCTTTTTCAAGATAGTTTCCAACTGAAAAAAAAACGAGTAGAATTACTGGACAAAGTAAATAATACCTGTCTTTGACTAATAATCAATATTGATAACAAGTTGATTAACATACGAACACATCCTAAACAAGGCATTATCTTGATAAATAAAGAATGTCATATTATCAAATTGAATGTTTCACGTGCAAATTGAAAAGTATTGGCGATGAAATGTATATTCAGAGTAATAATAAGCGTTTTTATAAATCTCGTTATGTATAATATCCAAGTCCATTAAGGAAGGGTCAACAACATTTTTGTTTAATATATTTAGTCTACAATGTATCAAAATACGAATACATACATATTTTGGTACAAGAGCACTTGACTCCGATATTATTATTTGTTCAATTTGGTCATAATGGTGATGCTGTTAGATTTGATACTATTTTATCAGGTGGTTAATAAGCTTGAGAACCACTGATGTAAAAGTTGGCTTGAATTTTTTTTTCACTCTCTTTGTGCTTATCCTATACAATAATCCTTTTTCAAAATAAAATAAAAATATGGACACGAATCGCATTAACTGCATTTGACCACTTGAAAAAGAACAACAATTTCCTTATCTTATACAAATCAGTAGTGAGCAATTATAGGCTATTAATTTCTCTTGACGTGTACTAGATACTCGCACATTATCTCCACGAATGTATGAAATCAAAATCAAATGTGTATACTGTATACATATGTTATTGTTAAGCTTCAAAAAGTGAGAATTTATACAGTTTTTTGTGAGTCAGTACATATATTTAAAAAAAAAAAAAATACAAAAAGTATATTTCCAAATTTTAATACCAAGTGCAAGACTTTTATAGGTGTCAATTTGAGGAGTGCTACAGTAACAACAATTGCATGGTATCATGGATGACTGAAAGTAACCATGAGTATTTATTACGGAGATAAAAGTCCTTGTTGAGCTCAGAGTAGAATTGAGGATTGATATCGGAGTAATTCGTGTCGATGTATTTACTAGAAATGAAGTAATATTTATAATTATTTTCTTCTTTTCATAACTGCTAAACTAAATTTTTGATTTCTATCATTTATACATATAGGGAGGTCATATTTATTACAATTCTAAGGATATTTTTATAAAGCAATTGTTAAGACTTTTAACTTAAAAACTAATAGGGATGTATAGTCACTAAAATGCTGACGTTTCACTCTAAATTTTAAGGCTACCTCCCAAATGCACGCAAAAGCTGTCCTATGAAACAAACTTTGCTTACTGACATTATTATCATAGATATTAGAACGTGATATCCTCATTAATCTACTTCGATTATCTTGAAGTTATTATGTTATTTATTAATATCCAATGTTAATAAGAATTATGAATAATGTAATGCACCCTAAATTAAGCTACAAACTATTGTTCATGGAATATACTTGAAGTTTAATTGAACATATTCGATTGGTAAACTAAAATAGTACTTTAACTTAATCTTTGTGACAATTACACCATTTAAAGGGTACTATAAAATATGGGAATTTTTAAAGAGCCGATAACAGTAACAGGACCGATTATAATTCCTATATTAAGGATCAATACAACTGCAAAACTCAACTCAACAATGAATTATAATTAGCAGCAATTTAGTAGCCAGGATCAACTGATCCTTTCCTTTCTATTGGAGTTTATGCCCTATTGGGCGTTTCTTTACATATACAATTTAAAAAAAATGCAATAAATGTCCCAAACAATTATATTAATAAAATCCTCCTATGATGTTGACCCATGGATAGTGCCATGGAAAAAGGGATAAGGACATTTTTGAAATTTTACCCTCAGCCCCCAATCAAGCGAACCTCAAAGATTTTAAGCCACAATGAGCACAAACGCCCACATCCACCAATGTCAAAATATGCATCTGCCTGTGGGTTGTCCTTTTGACATAGTAAATACAATTGTTGACCTAAAAAAATATTCCTTTTACAGAATAAGGCTTATTAAAAAGAAATAAAACACTATGGTTTTTCTCATCTTACATAAATTTTGGTTCCTTTAGATAGCATAGAAATACAAAATAGAAGCCCCTTTTTCAAAGGGGAATTTTAGTAAATAAATATTTTGAAACATAAAGAAAGTAAGAACTTAATCAATAAAAAAAATATGCTTTCTAAAAATGATAACAACAGCAAGAAAACAAAATTGACGAACGACAAAGTTGCAATAACTGCAGTGTCTAAGATAGACATTGACCCAATTCTTTCACAACACAATCTTTCATTTAAAAAAGAACATATGTAATACAGATATGAATATATATAGTTATGATTATGCAGAACTGATTTTTGAAAGGGTGTCCCAACTAGGGCTGTAAATTATACACATTTTCAATATGTTAAAAACAAAGAAAGATAAAGAAACCGATAATTAACATTGTAACCTAAACAATTTGAAAATTGTTTTTTTTGTTGTCATAGAAAAGCAGCTTAAATTAGCTGCAATCAGCTATGAAAGATAGAAAATAGACACAAGTCTTACTCCGAATCAAGCTAGGACATATGCAGGAATTACTCACTGCCGATCATTAATTCAACCCTGAGACCAAAAGGGACTTATACTATAAACTCCCTGACAATTCCTCAGTTACTCACCATCATTTATACTTGCATGTTGTCAGTTAAAGAATGAAAGAATAATGATAACAGCTTGACAAAAAACTACTATTCAGGTTGTTTTCAAAAAAACAAAAAAACTCGTACAGTGAAAAAATGCTTAGGATTTAAAGCCTAAGTACTAACTATCTATGTTAGTGTTGTTAAATATACCCGCACACTATGGTAATACCCAAGTAATGATACATTTAAAACACTATTATGCAAAAAAGGATAATTAAACCGGTACTTATAGCTCCACAACGTCATAAAAATAATTTAATCCCAATACATAACTAGTGATGAAAATTGGGTGCATTTTTGAGATGACCCTTTTTTTTTAGTTGGTAATCGGAAGAAAAAAATTTCAGTCCTCCTTTAAATCCAAGTCAATTGCTTTATTGGCATTTTTGTTTAATATTTTTTATCAAAAAGTACCAAAATACCGATACTTAAAGCTATAAACGCGCAGCAAAGACCAAGTGAAGACTACAGTGTGTGTCCCTATGAATTCGCCCTTTAACCAAATTAACAAGGTAAACTCTTCAAAGGGAAGAACACATTGAATACGACATAACAAAAATGGCATACAAATATTAGTGTAGTAACAGCAGTTTTCCAAAAAAATATGTTCATAAAGGTTTTCTATGGCCAATTTAATTTGTATCAATTATTTCAATTAAAAATCTGCAGGACTAGAGTTTTTTTTCCTCTCAATATCCTCCGCTCAAACGAAAAAGACAGTCTGTTTATTCCCTTCTATTTTTTGCTTATATTCTCTCCAATATAATACAATTTATTGCCTTACAAAATGTACATAAATTGATATATTTTTTGCCTATTTCAAGTATATAGTGATGAAAAATATACATGTATTAAAAAAACGTATGAATTTATCCGTGAAAATCTTCTCTCCTTTTTTATTTTGCAGTTATCCTACAGAGCAATATGTTACAAATATATTATATACAATGTACATGTCTTAAAATAAATATTATTTAACGTACATATGTGATAAAAATTATGGATTGTTTAGACAAATATATAATTACTGTAAAGAAATTGTTCAAATTATTGCATTATTATGAGAGTAATCATTCATATTTACATTAATGGTATCGATCTCCAAAGTGTGTAGGTACGTACTTTTAGACTTTTCCAATAATTACCTGCTTACATTTAATTTATGTAGCATATATTTTATAATTTATCGTAGAGGAGGAAAACTATAATCAAGGATCATTTCCCAGACTATCATCCTCTCCTAATCATTAGATCGTACACCCTTCAAACAAACCGTAATTTATGGTAAAATTTCGAAAAATTACTAATAATCAAAGTATTAATTCAATTATATACACGTTATTAAATTCATAGTCACTAGCAACCTTTTGTCGAAGAAAGAAAACAGAAAAAAGACTCAAAGTAAGTTAAGCCATTTCTTTACGGTCATGGAATTATTATTTAAAAATGGATGGGAGTTGATGAGAGCATAAAAAATCTTTTTGGAATGAAATCAATCAATGCTTTGAACACTAATAAGTGGTAACAAAGTAGAAAAAAAAACAGCTGATAAAAAATAAAATCTACATTCGATATGGGTGATTCTACGCTAAATTACCTAAGAAAATGTTTAAGAAAGGATAAGTTTTGAGAAATTATATATTCCAATAAATTCATGCTTATATATCTTGCGTAGATCAACATATAATCCTCAATGTAAAGGGTTGATATTATCTGTTGTAGACTAATTGTTAACTAGCAGTAGTACACGCCCTTGCCTTGAGTAATTAAGTGTCGGCTAAAATACCGAATTTACTTTAATAATATAAAAAATAACTCCCAAACAAATTATCAGTGTTACTTTCCGTTTTTCATGAACACACTCACACGTAACTACTCAATACTGAAATAAATTAATGTGTGTTCTGTCTTCAAAAATGAAAGACTAATAAGAAGAGTTGGAGAAAAAAACATATGACTGATGAATAATTTAGTCCATGGAGCGTTCAATAATATAAAAAATATCTTTTTAACATGCAAGCGTTTATTTTTGATGCAAATCTTAACTATACTAAAAACACACATGTCCTTTGATATACAAAATAGACCAATAACAAAAAACAAAGAGAAACAGTGCTCTTGTTATACATGCACACGCCTGCAATATTTCATTAATGGGACATCATTAATTCTTCTTACTCCTAAATAGGTTTTTGATATACATCAAAGGGCACTATATGCAGTGCCCCCGGTGACTCATTTTCAAATATTCATACAGATGGACAAACTTTTCCTTTATGACTTCATCTTTAGAAGATGGAAGTGATTGAATGAAACATAAGATACATTATTTTAAAAATAGACACTAGATTGCTAAATAGTAAAACCCCCGAACTCCACCACCTGAGTAATCAACATATTTGGAGTCCAAAGCAAAACGTAAAACCTTGCTGCTAAGCTCGATCAAAACTTCGGAATCAAACCCAACTCAAGTGACTATTGTAAAGAAAACATAGTATGTGCTTCGACCATATGCCGATAGTTGGTCTTGTTAGTACGTGGATTTTTAGCCATTGTTAGGTTGTACTACAATTTTTTTTGGTTGTTTCTTGTGATTCTATGTCTATAATGGTAGAAAAAAAATATATAGCTACCAAGAAAAAGTTTACTGTTTCTTTATTTGGTTAGATGGAGTTGCACTGATTAAGTATACGTAAACATTATAGTATTACAATTACTCCATCTGACTTAGGAATTGTCTTTGAAGTCCATATACATGATGTATAATTCCTTCTCTAGTTACCACCGTGAATCGAACCTCCTAGATTGAATTGAGGAGAATAACTTCTCCCGAGTGCTTTGTCCACTTAATTACATCACTTCACCTTACTTTTTTAATAATGTGTATATCATTAAAATCTGCAAACAAAGTTGAGCAGAGGTTTGGTAATCGCGTTCGATTGTTTATTTACTTCTATATTTTTAAAATAGATTACGGAAAATGTTACAGACCTATTTTGGTAAAAGTTTGTAGCCATATAATACACAGGGTGGATATTTTATATCGGGAAATTTAAGGATACTGTGTACTACAATTTTTTTCCCAAAATTAATTAGGCAATTCACAAATATTTTGCTGTTATATGTAGATGTCCAAAGGGAAATCAGTCACTCAAACCAACCACCTCCAGATTTAACAATAGCCTCCAGCCTGTTCCTGAGGCTAGAACAAGTATTGCATGAAACTCCTTGTCCATGTTGGCCACGGCCTCGAGAATGGAAGCCCGCAAGAAGTCAACAGTGATATGTGCACGTTTATTGGACTCTCTCTCCAAAACACCCCATACTTAATAGTCCAAGGGGCTCAGATCCAGTGAGCTAGGAGGAGACATTTATTTTGCCCCCAAAAAATGTCTTAAAATGTTGGGTTAAGATGAAGATCACACAAAATGTTAACAACGCATAGTTGAGCATAGCTTTGGAACAAATTATGAAACTAAATAATCAAAGTTATTTTATGGTGAGGTTTTCTCTGTACCAAGTACCCATTATTGTTTGAATTTCAATATCTAAATCTAAGCATATTTTTTGAAAGTTTTGAATGAAAAAAAGTCATGTGTTAGCATTAAAATTAAATGATTGAGGAGTAATTACTCTAATGTCAGTTATTTATTAATTGGAAAATAGATTTAGAACTCCTTTGTATCACACCTCGACGCCCTTTCCAGAACAAATTAAGGTCGAGTTCCGGAGTTTTACTGTGCATAAAGTCAAATGTAGACTTTAAAACATATATTAGACATTTTAATTATATTTGCCTTCTTAGCAGATATTCCTCCATTCTCCAGGAGTCAATGACACGGGGAAAAAATTTATTTGTTTCATTAATATACAAATATTTAAAAAAAATCATCATTAAATGTCCTATGCATAAGTTAATTTGCTTATATAGGTTAATTGCAGTAACTGAGTAATTAAATTTTTTAGATCGTACAATTTAATTTGAATTTGACACCAAAAAAAAATACTTTTCTTACTATTTTAAATTTAGAGAAATGTAGACATTTACAAAAACTGTATAGAATCAAAACTTGGCCACAAAAAAAAAAAAAAAAAAAATGGCAAAACATAATTTGATAATGAAATTAAGGTCATAGGAAATAAAAAAAAAATATAAAGATTAATATCTCAATGTGCATCTAAATTACTAAAAATATATGAACTTGCATTAACTTTATAGCAAGCATTTTTAAGCCTTATATTTAATGTATCTTCATATTTATTAGATGACACAATCTACATATTTTGTATTTTTAGAATAAATATATAACTGATTAATTTAGTTAGACTAATTCATATTTATTTTATTAGTAAAAATGTAGTACTCATGGTCAGGAGGATTTTATGTATATATATATATTTTTTTTTTTTTTGGGGGGGCTTGGTTTTTGGAATTTGAAAAAAAATTAAACTTCAAATATTAAATTAGTTGAAAAAAAAATTATATTAAATTTTTTCTACAAAATTTATGAAATCTACAGGCAAAAAATGGAATGTTATTCTCTAAAAATTAAATTATTGGAAAAATTTTCTAAAATCCACATCTATTCTAAGAAAATTAAATTTTTTTGAAAAAAAAATTCAAAAATTAATTTGTTTTGACAAAATAAAATGTTATATTTTATATTAAAAAGGAAAGAAAAACCCCTTAATTTGGGAGGAGGGAGGGCTACAGTCCTTCCATCCCGCCTTTGAAGACGCCCTTGAATCATAGTCCAAAAATATTCCTTGTGATAAAAATATATAGTCTAACATAAGATCTATACTTTTCTTGAAACTTTTTGTCAATGTTGAACAATTTTTATTTTCATAGCAGTTTATGTTTTTTAGCAAAGTGAATAGTCTACTTCTCATTATAGGATTAGCACATATTTTAGTTATTCATAAATAAAGATATGAGGAGATTATTGGGTTTTTAGGGTACAAGGAAAATTGCCCCAAGGAAAATTGACCGAAGGAAAATTGTCCGAGGCTGAAAGTTGTCTAAAATAAGTGTCACTTTTTATTAGCTTTGAACATAAGTAGTTATTTATAACTAAACATATGACACTCTTGAAATTGTCTAACATCAATGAAGTTTTGTCTTAAATACTTTTTAGTTTTTTGAAAATGTATTTGCTTCATTTACTTTTATCATTAGAAGGCTTAATCTATAAATCTAATATTGAGCTTCTAAATAGAATATTGTTTTTCCTTTTTAAGTAGTGTTTGATTTAAAATTAAGAAGGATGGTTTCAATTCATATTAATCTTTAACCTTTGACAAAAGCAATCTCAACTTAATTTTCAATCACAAATTCATAAGGGAGACAAGTTTCACCATTACATTTTGAATTCTTAAAAAAATGCGTAGAATGATAAAAATAAGATCAGTATACCTGAGTCCTAATTGTGCTTTTTTCGAAGCCCTCTTTGCAAATTTTTATTATACAGGAATTTTTTTTCTGGCAGTGTATTGAAGAGATATATTAACCAAGGGAGAAACCCTTGTTTAATATTTCTCCTCAAACAAATTACCTGGTACCAGTTTTTAGTCGCACAAACTATCTCTAACATTCTTGGCCGGTACTCCACAGCAATGCATACAATTTAGACGTCCTAGAGTTATATATTATCCAAAGTGTATATCCTAACAAAATATATTTTATAAAATTATAAACTTTATCACTTAGAAATCGCTCTAAAACAGTTAATATCTTATATTAATATAAAGAAAAAAATAAAATATTGCGCGCTATACCAGATAAAAGAGTACTTTGTTCATCATTTTTAATAAGAAATTATCATTTTCGGGGAAATTATTCTAAAACTTTTTAAGATTGTTTATTTATCTAAAATAGTTGTTTTGTTTTGTCTTTTGTTGACTAATTTTAGGATTAGAATTCTGTGAAATTTGCAAATGTAAGAACCCTGTACAACCTGATACTATGGATCAATATGTCCCAAACTTTATGTTTCTACATTTTATACCAAAAAAAATAATTTTGGACTATGCTTGTTCAATATTTTGAGAGAAAAAAAGGATCTATCTAATGAACAAATCTCTTTTTTGTTTATAATAATTATTAGTACTAATTGTAAATGAACAAAATAATAAATAATTCAATTCAATGAAACTTAAGCTACTACTTAAACTTTTAATGAAACTATAAGTAAGGATCACATTAAATAAAGTTTTTTTATTAGTGTACATATATACAACATTAAAAACAACTTACAAAATTCTACCTTCATATGTAGAATAATGCGAAATTAGTTTTTTCATAATAAATAGAGCATAAAATAGCAATTTATATTTGTAAGTACTTAAAATTGCTATTGAAATACTGTTTATAAATGACGTCCATTTATTTCATCAGAAAAATACAATGTATATATATTAAATATCAATAAAATATTCAAGAATAACTTTTTAAATATATGATAAAGCTCCAGAAAGCAATGTATATCTTAAAACTATTACACTAAGTTTTCAATCAAATTTAAAAGCCACATAAAGGAGAACTGCATTCAAGCTCACCTTTTTCCGTGTTTGAGTTAAGTCTTAGTCCTCATGCTCCGAGCTCAGCTCAAATTTGAGTTTAGACTTGAATGCTACAGCTCCGATTAGATAAAAAATAATTTATTTATTAGGGTGATCGCTCTGCCCTAAACTCTTTTGATTTTGCCGGGCCATTTGTACAGTTTTGAGGTTTGATATACTGAAGCTAAATCCATAATTTCATAAATACTGGCAAATATCTAGCCTGGGCCTATTTGTATTTTTGATTTTGTCATGTTTTTGACCCCTCAACTATGTGCCAATGTCAAAAACATCGTCGAATTATTAAATCTGGCTCTACAGGTTTCTGGTCACATGATGATCTTAAAAATCCCATCGTTTTTGAGTTTGCCTTGTGGAATAACGTTTCAATCACAGCCCTAATAGAAATAACGGCAGCATTGATCAAAGCAAGCAACCTTGAGTAAAGAAGATTAATTTATGTTATGCTTTAGCCTACAAACATCTTATAGAAACCGTTTCTACTATTGAAAAACAAATTAAAAGTTCCCGGAAACTTCCATCCATCGCATTGCGATGGAAAATTCAATGAAAGTAATTGCTTGGAAAAAAGATTACCCATACTTGCTTGGAGAATTGGTAGAGTAAAATTACTTTGTGTTCCTGCATTACAACACTTAACAATTGGTTTACTCGGCCAGAGAATTGCAAACACTACTTTTAATTTATTGAGTGATTAGAAATGTAAAAAAAATGTTAGGGAAATGGTTTTTTGTGATAACAGCATCGAAGACTGGGAAACTATCTGAGGGTTGTATATATGTTCTACAATTGTTGAAGAGAGAGTTGTTGTGGCTTCCTCTTAGACATCATATTGGAGAAAGATTGATTACACATTCTTGTGATGCATTGAAAATTGAAGTATTAAATTTAAAGTTTATTAGAGTTCGGAGTTAAACCATTCCAGAGGGGACTATAAAGAATTACTTCACTAGTTTATTTTGGTTGACAGAAGAATTGATTCCATTAGCATTGTTTAGTGAGTCAATCAAATAAGTGGCAAAAATAAGGATTAAAAGCAAAGTTCTCGAAATACAAAAACCTAATGAAATGTTGAAACAGACTTGAAACAGGGATTGGAAAACCCAAATTTACACTCGAAAAAAATATGACTAATTTGTCAGAGTGAACTGGGCCAGAGAGTTGGGCATTATTTCGAATATTATATATTAGTTCTGATTTTTAAAGACACCTGTATCTAAATGGAAATAAAATAGTAATAATTATGTTAATATAAAATCCATCGTGGAAAACCTATCTCTTGTAAATGATAGGGAAATCAAAAAACAAGCAAACTTTTAAAATATACTACAAGTAGTAGATAATTGTCGTGGTCGTGTTCCAAACTAGCGACAAAATCAATCGAAAATAAAAGACAATATATAACTCAATGTGATTAAATCCAATATTGAAAGAAAATAGACATTATTTGTTAAAGAATATATGTTTGTTTATGTTACTGAATAAAATGAGAATGATCCAAATGTGCCAACGTAAGATATTGTCCAATCCGCACTAAATTATATAGAGTTGTTCTAACGATTAAGTCTGAAGACCAGAAAAAAGGCCAATGACATCTTGTAACTTTTTGAAAAAAAAAAACTGGTCAGGGCGATCCCCATAATATCTATATTAATAAAGCAAACTTAGTCTGCAAAGGCTTCATTTTTTATGAGCTTAATGTTTTAGCAATGCATGATTACTTAATTAATGAAACATCAATGTAGCAATGAGTTACTGTAATTTAATCTCAGTGCGTCATTTTAAGGAAGAAAAGAAAATGGAAGAACATAATTAAAGCAAAGTTTGTCTGTCTTTTTTTGACACCTAATAACTCTGAGGAATGCCAGGTATTTAATATATTTGATACATATGTTGTAAATGTATAATTATTTCCTTTGAATAAATAAGTTGGACCTTGTACATATGCTTGTAAAAAAACTGGAATCCAGGCGAGTGTAAATTTCACACAAAATATTAAAATGAGAACTATTTAAAACTATTCTGAGTCCAAACACCAAATGACTTCAATTTCAATGCAATTTTATTTTGAAATTGAGGGCCTCCAAGTCCAACATTCATTAAAATGGAGAAGGATTTATCGAAGGCATATTCACAGTTAGTTAGAACTTATCTTATTTCCTGATTCCTCTAGTAGTATATATTGTATTAGGTTCGGTTATGTGGTAATTGCACAATCGGTTTTTATGTTTATTACCTGTAGATATACCTTTATTTTTAATTTATAGTTTTGATTACGGATAAATATTTACACAGGGATAAAGTACGTGAACTGAATACTGATGCTTTCAGAGCCTTGCTAGAGAAAGTGTTATTCACTCTCATATGTATTATTCGATTTATGGGTATAAATTGATGATATGGTTATTATGTAAGGAACCCATTTTTCTTTTTAAGAAGATATCATCTGTTAAATTAACGGACGGCTAGTTCTTCCAGTATGTTATCTCTAATATTCATCTCCTATTTCAATACATCCAAAAGTTCTACTTTTTATTGGAAATTATATAGTGTGTCCCTACTAATCGTAAACGAATTTTCCCAAGCTCATTTTTATCAAAAAGTACAAGTAGTAAGGAAAAAATATATATTTTTCTTTATAAAAACCAATAAACTCAAATTGGCAACCCTTCTCCTCCAATGTGGCCTAAATTCTAGGCTTGAACGCCTAGAAGGTCTTCTTCACGTATTAATACGATTTGTCAGCCCACTCCTTCTCTATAGCAGCCTGTAGAGCATCCACATTCACATTGAATGTGGGGTAGGCCTTCTTTTCGATGATGCTATAGATCCCATAGTAAAGAGGGTTGCAGTGTCATGAGAACTGAGGCCACATTGACCATATCCAGAAATTTGCAAGTTATATTCATACAACTTATGATTATTTTTTATAATGCGGGTTACAGGCCTCCTCTCCAGGATCTTGTTGTCGGCCTTTAGGTTTTTAATCTTGATAATGAGCACAATTTTTTTTGAAACTCAAACTTAGTTGTTCTTAGACTCATGCATGAATTTGTTTTACATGAATCGTTTGTTTTTATTGCTTTACTAGTTAAGATTACGGCGGAAAATGGGCAAAATATTTAGTAAATCAATTAAATTTTTCCAAAGTTTTATTACGATTTGCTGGAACACGCTATGTCATCGCTTAGTAGTTTCATTTTTAAGTATATTTTCATATTATTGTCATAGGGCAGATTACTATGCAGACAGTTAGTCGATAAATCAGCAAATCTTATTTAGATAGTCTTAAATAAATCAATAATCTGCCAAAATGCAGATTATTAGCAAAATTTTATTCATTCTTCATGTAAATCAATTTTTGAAATTTCGAAATCTGTTCAAGACTGGGGAAAAAAGTTATCTATATGTTTGTACATAAATAAGTTATTTTGTGAATGATTAAATGTCAACATGTGCATTGATGACTATTTTTAGAACCGAAAAAAGAAATTAATTACCTTTTTATTTCTAAAAGTTACAAAAATATTTTTAGCTTTCTTCGATAATGAAGTTAAAAGAAATCTAACCATGTATGTAGTTTTAACAATTTTACGAAAAAAAAGTTCATCTTTAATTTACAAATAGAATAAAAACAATATTTAATCTAACATAATGTACAAATCATAGTAAAAACTGAAGATTTTTACATATGTAACTGATAATATATACAATTTCATATATTTACAACTAGAAAAAAAACCTTGTGTCATAGAACAAGAATATTCTTATTGTTTGTTTTATTCATCTGCTCAACATCACATAACTACTTATGATTGATAAGTGCTGAGTTATGCTACTGGCCAACATATTTATGTCATCATTTCAAGTATATTTTTAAAGGTAAACAGTAAACAAAGGTGTATTTTTGTTTTAAAAAATCTGACTCACATAAATAAAAATCACCTCAGAAATTTTAATATTAATTTTATAAAGTTATCTTTGTTTTTGATACAATTTCTCAACATAATATTAGGCGTTATATAAAAAAAATCCATTACTTTTCCAATATATAGCTTTAGTAATGAATAGCTTGCGTTGCAACCACTTTTGCTAAGTGGCTTTAGAACAATAAGACACTGGCTCTAGGAACAGAAGTGGGGAAAATTCCATATAATATAAGTACAAGTGAAGTTCCTGAATATTTTTATCAAGTGCAGCTCAGATATTTAGAAAATAAAATAGATAATACTCAGGATTTTATATTCCGCAAAAAAATGGAAATGACTTTCGAGTCTAAGTCCAGTCCGGAGACTTTGATTGTTGTGTCAAGTCGAGTCACAAGTCTTGAGTCTAAGTCCCAAACTATCCCTATACTGTTAAAATCAATCACGCGTAATGTTACTTTTGTAGATTCAGTTTTGGTAATTTTGAAGTCACATTGTTATTGAAGTTATTGTCGATATAATTATAGAACTTCTAAAGCCCAACCACACAATTTTTTAAGCACTGTGGTTTGATAGCACAGGATCTAAAACTACCAAAGAGTAACAATTTAAAATTCCTTGAGTAAAGATAGATTATAAAAAGAAAATTGACCCTATTTCGTGCCACACAAGTTAACGCAAAAAAAGTCCGAATTTTCATAAGTGAATCTTTAATGAACCACTACAAAGTCGACCCATTCAGATGCATACAGATTTTAGTTCGGACATGGATTTGTCATCTGTTCCTGTCTATGTCAAATTATTTTGCAAGTGAAAAATTAGATTTCAAAGAAGCTTGTACAGTCGAATGCCCCATTTTTTTTGCCCGTTGGGACAAGGATTTTTGTAAAGGATGAATAATGAAATAATTACCCTTAAAATAACAATGAGTGTTTATAAAAACAGTACATATTTGACCTAAATCGGATAACTATAAATATGTACTCAATAAAGCCTTTACTTTCACTGTAAAATAAGAGATTTTATTATGTTACACCCTTTGTATTACAAAAATATTATTTGCATTTAAGCATATTCCAAGATGTAGTCATTCTTTTATTGGAGCAGCCTAAAGCTACATACTCATATATGAATTCATTAATTAATAACTTGATTTAAAACACGAATAAAGATTGATTCTTTTTAATTAAAAAATCGAAAGCACCTAGAGAAATCAAAATGTGCATTAAATATATAAAATATTTATACTCTAAATGTTATTATGTTTGTCTTTTGTACTTTATTTTTTGTTAATATTATTTTTGCTACTCCATAAAAATATTCATAAGATCATTACATTTTGAATGTTTTAGACATTGTTCACACGGCAACGTTTTCTTAGGAAAATGTAACATATTTTTCCGTTTAGACTTTTATCCATCCGTATTAGCCTTCCGTTTAGGCTTATATGGTTTTTTTTTAAACAGCATCTATAGTATAAGAGAGTACTTTAACTTACATGATTATTGAAGGCGTCGCCATCTTGGAGGCTCATAGTTGATATTTTTACGACATAAAATAGACTAATTTCCAATCAATCTTGATGAAACCTCATGAATTGGCTTTAAAAATAAAAAAAGATTTAACTTTTGGAATGAATACTACTTGATGTAAATGATATACACGGTTATTATCATTAAATAAAAGTAATATTTATGAACTGATATGGTTAGAATCGTACATTTTTTGTTGCTAACTGATTAGGAGCAAAAAAAGAAAAAAGAAAAAAAAAGAGGCATAATTAGAGAATAATATCTTATCTTTTCCATTTTAATTGTCTATATTATAATTGTATGATAAGGTTATATAATGATGTTATAACATATTTTTAATAACATTAGGGTTCGATATTATATAATAAAACTAGCCACTAGTATATTTATGTTCTATTATTTGTAAATCCCATTTTAACTTCCAATAGTTTATTATTTTCTTTAAAATAAATAAAAAGAGGGTTTATCCTTACAAAACTTTATGCCTTCAAAATGCCTGACAACAACAAGACGACGACAACCTTAGACGAGCGTGATACCACCTGTTTGTTATTTTTCCCTAAAATTGTTGTAATAGTTTTGAAATTCTTTATAGAAGGAACATCAAATTAAAAAATGCGTCTGATCATGGCAGACTTATAATTTGCTGGGGAGTTATTAGAGTAAGTTCTTCTTAAATTTGGGCAAAAATTAGGGGTTGGTATTGTGAATATTTTGCTCGAAACAGTGTTAGATTTGTTTATTTTCTTCCTGGCTCTCTCATAACTACTTACAGCTAATTTAATCAAATGTCACGACAGCCAAGTTGTTCTTCTACCAAACATTATTCAAATTATTAAGGTTACCCATGTCTTTTTACATTTTTTTATATAGTAGTAATTTTAAAAATAACACCATTATAAAAACGTTACCATATAAACGGGAACTTAGATGTGGAAAGAAGTTAGCACTATATTTTTTCACCTGAAAAGAATTGTTTTTATAAAAATTATAGGTTAAAATTTTGAATATCTAGAAAGCTCAATGAACAAAATTTATATTTATAATTTCACTGTATTCAAGTTACTATCCACTTTTTTTATGTTCTCCTTGCCTTCTCAAGTATTTTATTTTCCTATCAAAAATAAGTGCATTAAATGATTGATTTTCTTTGTTGCTGAATAGCAGAAATTTTTTGAAAAAAAAATCTAAAAAGTGTACTAATAAAATCTCTAAGAGAATGAGGAGATAATCTTGCATTTAACTTTTTCTATCAATTTACCTTGATAATTCTGTTAAAAGGGTGAATTCACGAAAACTGCATATTTAGTGATAGAATAGTATTAAACACTCTTAGTCGACAAAAAAAAAAAAAAAATGCCACTACGACCCTACCTTGTACAAATATTGATCACGTGGTGTTTGCTTTGCCGCTTTGTTCGAAAGCTATTCGACACTTCCTAAGTCTTGTTTTATATGCGTTATCACTATTGTACCGGTACACCGTGTTATACTAGTTTGCACCAATGAATGTATGGAGAAATAAAATAAGTGCAAGTTTTTATATGAATGGGATTTTACCATAATAAAGCCATGAAAGGAAGTTATTTTGTAATAAAATAATAAATAGTGCTTTTCAAACTTGTTCATATATAATTTGTTGACAAAAAATTTACAAATATAAAATGAATTGTTAGTCTAATTCAATAAAAAACAAAAAATACGGAATATTAAACATATATTGTGCAAAACAAATAAGATTTTCCATATTGTTCCGAGGCATATTTTCGAGTCCATGCATGATTCTTATTTTGTTCATTAATGAGATTGATAAATAATATTTTTTCATATTCGTGACCATCTATATAACAATACCAAGTTATATTTAAGTGTCTATTAGTATTAAGACTTGGCCTAAGATCAAATTTTATTAAGTGACTGCTACAGAATGTACTTGGACCGAATTAGTCAAAATTATAACTTATCAGACCATCTAGGGGTTCCAGAGCGAAAGCTAACACTAATATCAAAAGTTTTATTTCTATAATGTAGTATTGAGAATCTTTAACATATATTTACTATTAGTTTACTTTAGTTTTCTTCTTTTCCATTCAAAATTACTCATAGTTCATTTGCTTACATTGAATTGTAGACAACAGTATGTAAGAAGGGTTACGCTGTTATAATTACATATATAGGTATATATATGTAATTATAACGGGTTCTTTATCGGGATCCAGGGATCCCGTTTATTCGGGATTTATCGGGGAGAAATATTTCCGAAAAATTATGCATTAAACTATTTCATAATTTAACTTTCATTTAATAATATATAATACATTAAATGTCACTAATTCAAGGCTTATAAGCAAAAAAGTTCGTTCTGCGTAATAACGGGAAAACAAAAACGATATCAATTTTATTTATTGAATTAATCCAAACTACAATATTGAAAATTCAAACTGCCGATCATCTGTGGCCGCAAATGTCCAAATCATTTATCAATGATTTCTGCTTAAGAGATATATATACAATTAAATTTCAGAGTATCTGATATTCACTAATTTCCCGTGGTCTTGTAATTTAAAAATTTGTTTCTCAGAATCTCGCTCCAAGACGATTAAGAAAACCTATTACATGCAGGGCAAGAACTCAAAAATAAGAATCTTCTTAAGGCTGTCTAGCCTCATTTATAAAAGTATGACAAAAAGCTACAATTTGACGTTTGTTTTGTTTTTCTGCGTTCAAAAATGTTCGAGCAACAAGCAAAACGGCAGAGAGTGTGCGATCCCCTTCGCATACAAGTCGATCTCCGACAAGAAGATCTTCACAGAAGACCCTCTTCTGAACAGGAGAAATGATCGCTTCTTGGCTGAATGAAGAGCTTAGGTCGAGGAAACTTTCAGGACCAAACATCCAACTCAGGTAATGGTCCTCGGCGGCATAGTGTCTGACAGCAGCAAGATGCCTCCCGACTTCTTCAAGACCAACGAGAAAGTCAACAAAGACGTCTACTAAAAGGTCCTCAGGTACCATGTCTTGCCATGGCTGAAGAGCACGATCTCCATAAACATCTATGTGTTTATCCAAGACGGCACCTTGGTACACACGTCCAAGAAGTTGCAGAATTTCTGCAAGGAGAACATGGCTGCCTTCTGGCCGGCAGGGTTCTGGACTTCATCCTTACCCGACGTGAACCCCATGGATTTGGTTGTTTGGTGCGTCTTAAAAGGCAAGGAAAACAAGACTAATCACCCTAATGTTGATGTTCTAAAGGCCGTGATCACGGAGGAATGGAACAACTTGTCCTCAGAATTCATCAAGACCAGCTGTGCTTCTGTTTGTCCCCGTATTGAAGCCATCATTCAGGATGGAGAGGGAAATTTTGAATAAAAAGTGTAGAATTTTTTCTAATTACCAACTTTTGCTTCAAAAAGTTTCCCATAAAAATAGAACAAAATAAAAATATGTAGAAGTGAAAACAGCTTTTAAAATTTTCTAATTTATGAGTCCTTACCCTGTTTGCTTATAAATACATCATTCTTATTTCATAGAAATACATTAAAAATAAAATTTATCTGTCAAATACTGACCTATATAATGTATGTTTTTTCCAATATAGAAGTTACTACATTTTAGCTCTTATTTCAGTTATATTTAAATCGTGAAAAATATATTTTGTTCTCGTATTTCTAGAATATAATATTAAATTTTATCAAGGCAAAAAGTAAAACAAACATTTCCAAAATAATCTCTTCTAAAAGTAACAACGCGTATTACAGAACGACAAGACAAAAAATATCAAATTAATCTTATAAATATTTTGAACTTCCTAAACGAAGAATCTATTTTGTATTATGACTCTCAATTATTTTTGTAGAGCCAAGTGTAATCAAAACTATTTAAAATTACCAAATATTACTTGTTATTTCTTAGTAAGATACTAGTTGAACATTTAAGAGATATCTAGTGAGGAAAAACATTTGGTTTTTAACAGACAGTTTCTAAGATAATAAACGTGACATAATTTATATGGAAAAGTTATTTTCCTTGTTAACCTAGGAGGTTATTGTTTAAATTCTTCTTTGACGATTTTCTGAATCAATCAGAAGAAACAAAGTTTTCTACTTTTTAATTAATTAAATTAAATTTAGATTTCTTACTTTTAAAGAATTGACGGACGAACGAATGAACAAGATTAAGATTGATTTTTCCAAATAATGCATTATAATATGAAAGGAATAAATACTCAACAATATGCATTTTATAAAGTTTTAATTAATTACTCACATTTTGCGAAATTTCTCTTCTTAATTAACTGATGGTACTATTGTTTATAAGTTAATTTTTTCTCTGGAGAAAAGTGTAAAAAGATTTTCATCTAACTTTTTTACAAAAATAACCATTAAAAAATTATAATTTTTTTTAATGAACTAACTTTCTTTTTTTTCCTTAGCTAAAAAGCGACGGAGAGTGCCTCAAATCTCTTAAAAACGGCAAAAAAACTAAAATATAATAATAAAATAATCTTTCTCTTTTTGTTTGATTGACAAAAGGAAGATACATTTCTAACAACTAGTATAGCTAAAGCTAAGTCCCTCACATGAAAAAATAAAACAAATGCAGAGTACATTTACTAACGGTTACATATCTTGAGCTTAATTTTGTGTGGTTGATTTTGGTGCTATTTGTAACCTGAAATATATTTCTTACTTTTTCAAGCTAGTATTATTATTATTGAAGAGAAAAAAGCTAAGTAGTGAGAATAAAAAAGGAAAATATTTGCGGCGGAGCTATCTTTTATATTAATAAAGCGAAGTTTGTCTGTTCGTCGATGCCTAATCACTCTGAACCACGCCAAATACTATTTGTTTCGAACATGCTTTATATATATGTTTTAAGAGAAAATATACAATATTTTTTGTAATTCTTAATTCATTTTTAATTTTATTATTAGGGTTAATAGAGTAGCTTAAAGTATTATTTGTTTATTTTAAAAATTAGTTGTTTTATCCTTACTACATGTAAAAAAAGAAACTGTAAGTTGACCTAATAAATATTTCTATTACCACTCCGGTCAGGGTTGTCAAAACTTATAATCGACTACAAAAATGAGTTCTTTGATTCTACATATAAACCTTTTGTTCCTTGTAATACAATATTCCTATTGAAGAAAATATGTCGTTTGTTTATCCTTTTGTAGCACTGTGTGAAGTTAAATTTGTTAAACGATTCAACACTACATAATTTGTTATCACAACAACTGAAATCAGGCTTATTTTAGCATAAACTCAAACATAAAACAACTTTGCTTCAAATCTCTTTCATCTCAAAATATCTCCAGAAAAAAATAATATTAAGAAAATACTCATATTGCAACATATGTTGTATCTACTCTAACAATATATAGCGTGTAGCCAGGTATCTATGGAAATCTACATCCATTTATGTATTTCTGATTAAAATATTATTCATGTAGCGTTTATTGTATATACAATGTACATTAGACTGCTTCGTAATCTGTATTTTTTGTAATGTTGGGAGCAGATAGTCCAAATATGCTGTTTTTAGTGCAAATGAAGGAAAATACAGTTGTGAACTATATTGATTAATATAAAGCACATTTTGTCTGTATAAATGTATGTTGGAATGAAATATTTGATCTGAGAAATAACAATGTAGTCTTACATTCTGTCAAAAAAGTACCGGGAATTTTCAATTTAAATTGCCTGCACTGAAGGGGTTTAATTTTTTTTTTTCTTGGTCGTCAGCAGTTTCTTTCATTATGATACCAAGTTTGAGCATGATCTGTAGACCAATTTGTTTGCAACAACCGAACAAGTCTTTTTACCTCACTAGTGCTCCACGATTTTTACAATGAACGAAATTATGAATAAAAAGATTTCCAGAAATTTCATATACTGACATGTTAAAAATGGTGGAAAAGCTTTTAGTGAATCAGTGTATAAAAAACTTGTATGTATGAGTGATAAAAAGCGTTCAAGAAGAGCCATGAGGTCGTCGAAGACATGCCGTGTTCTGGACGACCTTCGTCTTCTACCCCCCGAACTTAACATCGACGCAGTGTAGGAAATTGTGACGATAAATCGTCATACCAGCTTAAGGGAATTATCACCCTTCCTTAACATCTCTCATGAGTCAGTTCGTACCATTCTGTCTCTTCTGACATGCTTGATCGTGCAAACTCTGACAGAACGCTTATGGAACGCATCATAACTGGTGATGAGACGTAGGTCTACGAGCATAACATTCCAACAAGCCAGCAATCATCAGAATGGAGGGAGAAAAACGAGGAGAAATCGAAAAAAACTCTCCAAAGTCTCTCAAAAGTCAATGGGATGCTCATTGTTTTCTTTGATATCTGCGGTTTGGTGCATCATGAATTCGTTCAAAAGGAGTACACGATCAATAAGTAGTACTATTTGGTCGTACTAAGGCGTTTGGGTAAGAAAATCCGTCAAAATCTGTCAGAATTATGGTACAACAACTCGAGGATTTTACAAAACGATAACGTGCAATCGCACAGAGCCACGATTGTAAGCGAATTCAAAGCCAAACATAAATACCATCGATCAACCACAATTTTTACCTTATATAGCTTTGTGTAACTTTTTTTATTCCCAAACTTAAATTGTCACTCCGTGGAGTCCGTTTAGAGTCTATTGAATTCATAACAAAATTTCGTAGAAGGGGCTAAAGGTGACTGGAAAAACTTTGGCATATAAGTATTGCATCCAATAGAGATTACTTTGAAGGCAAAAAAATAAATTTTAATGATTAAATGTGAAATTTGTGTTTTATTTAACAATTCCCTATACTTTTTAGAGAGAATGTATTAGTGAATTATTGCAAGCTTCTTGCATGTAGCATCGAGTGTGTGCAGCTAAGGCTCAGTCAGGTTGCATTTTAGAGACTAAAGTACTCTCTGGCTCATATTTTCAATTTTTTCTTCTTCTAGGTGTTCTTGTTAAACTTTTTTATCATGAGAGAGAACATCTAAGCATTGAGTAGCTACTTGTGAGTGTGATCATGAAAATAGGTGAGTAATCCTGAAGATTTCTTCACTAGTTATCTTTTATATGTTTTAACAAACGTTTGTTTTTTCGACGACGACTAATAACTCCAGGCAATTCCAGGCACTATCAATAGATGATCAATATTTATATTTCTAGTAAATATGCACTTTTCCACAAGCTTAAATTTTATGTTCAACATAATGGAGAAAAAACTTGGGGATATACGCGGTACAGCAATATTTTATTTGTCCTTATTTTATAAAAAATACTTATTATTTTAGAAAACTATATTATAATTTGTAAAAGATTATTTATTCATCTAAAATATTTATTTATTACAATTTGATCTTTTTGAACTTCTGTTAATTATTTTTGGGTAATAAATGCTATTTATTCATATATTGTGAAATTTAAACCTTCAAGGACCTGCACAGCCTCTAAACATTAATCAATATATCTTACACTTTACATTTCGTTATTTTGTACAAATGTAAACATTTCGAAAAAAAACCCAAAACATTTTAGGAACCAGTCTAATGTACATTCAATGTAAACGTTTAATGCTTTTTTCCCTCACAGTAATAACCATAGCAGTCATATTTAGAGAATATATCTATGTGTATACAAATGATATATGTAACTATAAGACTTATTTATCTCACCCTCATATTTCCATTTTATGCATACTCACTTACCAATTTGGGCATTAAATAGATGCCTTTCCTCTTCTTTCTTCCCCCCCCCACCCATCCCTTTACTACAAATATGATTATATCTAATTTCCTTCATAAGTTTACGGTCTATGACTTCGAATCCTTAGCATGGAAACAAGGGGGTTGAATACAGTAAGTCCATTTTATACTTATTCTATAATAAAGGCTTTTTTGTACACCTATTTTAAGCCTGGTATTGTATGTAATGCTAATAATAATCATAAGGTCTTAATCAAATATATTCGTTAGGTAAATATTCTGTTGAAAAAATACTTTAAACATTTCATGAAAAAGTCAAAAACTGCTATGTACCGGGCCGTGCAGAATTATTTACCGATTTTTGTTCAGAATATATCGCGGACAATAATGACATTTGAATGACTTGAGAAACAATTTATTCATACATTTTTAGAATAATAAAATAGTTTGTGATCAAATTTAATCAATGGAGCCACCATTTGACTCAATGACACTGGTCAGGCGACGTCTGAAGCTACCACAGACTTGTTGGATGTAATCGGCGTCCATGGAGGCCCAGTCCTTGTTGACAGCAGCCTTTGAGGCATTTATGTTCTTGTGTCGTTTTTTTGCAGGCCTTGGTCTCCACGTGCGCCTAGATAGGGAAGTCGAGTGGGTTAAGATCTGGGCTCTGAGGGGGCCAGTAGTCCTTGGCCAAAAGTTCATGTTGTCCTTGAGCCACTCCTGAGCTTTCTTGGAAGTGTGGGCGGGTGCTCCATCTTGTTGAAAAACCCAAGGAGAGTTGCCAACTATGGATTTGATCCACGGAAGGACATTGGACGCCAGAATCTTCACATAATCCTCCGCTGTTAATCTGAGCCAGTAGGGAACCATGACCTTCCCGTTGGATCTCCAAATATCTCCAAAGCTCACAACACGGTCATTTTGCCTGTTGAAAACAGGATCGACCGTAAAAGTTTTCTCATCTGAAAAAATGATGATGCGTCCATATGAGCTATTGATATCATTCAAGATTTTCTTGGCACGCTCAAGTCTGACTTCTCGCTGACGTTCAGTTAGCAGAGGGCGTTCAGTACGCCTCAGGGACTTTCCTCCAGCCCTTTTCAATGCCCTTGAAACAGTTGATGTCGACATTCCCATCTTTCTGGCCATGTCGGCAATGGACCTGTCGGGAGTCCTCTTGAACACTGTCTTTACTTGCCTTGTTGAGACAGTAGGCTTCCTGCCAGCCCTAGGGGAATGCTTGAGATCACCCCCAGCCTCCAAGCGCTTGGAAACGTTGTAAATTGTCTTCAACGAGGCCCCAACCTGTTCCTTAATGTTGTTATGAGGCACTCCCGCTCGGAGGAGGGCTGCAATTTCGATCCTCTTTGTTTCCTGATTGGACATGGTCTCACGTGTGGAAGTTGTTACGCTCTCACAGGAAGGATTTTTGTTTATTTTAACAGTAAAAATACGAAACAATCAGATTGGTTGCCACAAAACCTCTTAAAAAGTATATTTACATAATCGGTAGATAATTTTACACGGCCCAGTATTTTGTCACCAGTTTATTTATATATTATGTACTTATTAGTTTTCTAAATGTTAATTTTTTGAGCTTGAAAAAATAAATGTAAATATTCCTTCTAATAAGTCTACGAGTAATTTATCTTGGTGTTTATCCATCCAAACATTAAAATGGGTATTTTAGCAATATAAAACTTTATTTGTCCATAGTTGTTTTTACGTATAATATATCTATTACTATAGAATAGGAAACAATTGAGCACTTTGTATATTATACCTGATAATTTATAATCTAAAGTAGAAGTTGAAGAAATGTTTATTTTTTGAATGTGTAGAGAATTGTACAAATTCTAAATTAATATAAAACGCAAGGGAACAACTATAGGTTCAAAATTTCTACCAATGAAATGATGCCAAGAATATAATTTATCTTTGATTGTAGAATCCAAAACTGATCTGACCTTTTGTCTTGGCTGTCAGGTTTCAAAAATATCTGAGATTATAGTCATTTGTGAGTATTATCGTTCAGAGTCATTTTTCATTATTAGGATAATCGCCAAATTGAAGGACGATGAATAAAAGTGATGTCGAATGGTTTTTATTATTTAAAAGTGTTTTTATGGATTCTTTATCTTGTTTTGAACTCAACATATTTCCATTTATAGTGTGAAAAAAGATGAAAACGACATTCGTCCTTAGATCTAATTACTTATTAATTATTCATAATGATAAGGAATATCATAGTTTATATTATAGAAATATATTCCATGTTTTATTAAAAACTTGATGACCTGCATAAAAGCTGAGATCAGTTTTGGTTTATGTTCTCAAAGATAAATTATATTTTTGGCTTCCTTTCTTTGGGTGAAATTTCGTGTTCCCAGGGTTAATAGAAATAAAATGTTCGATTATCATGTAATCGAGCTTGCTAGAATTTTCAATTTGATATATCGTACCGACTGCTGGCATGATAGGCAGATTTTGACAAAACATGCAAAACCACTCATAGTCTCTGACATCACTATTGCTAGAATTTGCGATTTAATTTATCGTACCGATTGCTGTCAAGAAAAACAGGGTTTGAGAAAAGATGCAACCACAAATACACTATGACGTTACCAATAAATGTGCCGTGGAAGTAAAACATCATTCGTACTCGCGTTATGGTGTAACCTTGTACTTCTATTAACCTTGGTGTTCTTCAGTGTTACTATATAACAAAAATACAGGTGCTATAAAGTACTGAGACCTGCCTCTCAGTAGCCATTACAATACTCATAATTGATCAGGATGATATTGCACATAGAAAATTTTATCTTATAATATTTTTTACAATAACAATGCACATTAATTATGAGTCTGGCCACCATCAGCCTCAATGACAATCTCCAACCGCCTCTGAAACCTCTCGCACACATTGGCAACGTAGTCCTTTTTACTGATCCTTCACTGCTGGTTAACAGAGGTCTTCAGGGCATCAATATTCGGGTGGCGGACATTGCAGACCTTTTTCTCAGTTTGCCACCAAATGGAGTAAGCCAGTGGATTCAGATCTGTGTTTTGAGGGGGCCAAAGATTCTTGTAACTTTATGTTACTACCCATCCACTCCTGTACATTATTAGCAGTATGGGCCGGAGCCCCGTCCTACTGAATTACGTACGTGGCCTTGTTAGACTTCTTCATGGTCTTGGTGATCTATTGGACCACATTTACCTTCAAGTAGTCGCTGCGGCTAACTGGTATCCAATGGGAAACCAAATTGGTGGCATTCTTTCTCTAGTTGATGCCACAACACCCAACATCATCTCAGAGGCCAGATGTTATGTCTTGGTGACTGTCGTCCAGATGCTGTTGTCAGCCTTGCCAAAGTATACCACCCGATCATTTTGCTTGTTGTAGACGGACTCAACGGTAGATATCTTTTCATCAGAGAAAAAAGTTACCCCGTTGCTGTTGCACTTTAGATCATACAAGAGTTGTTAACATCGCTGAAGACAGAGTTCTTTTCGACATAGGGACAAGAGTAGCCTCTCAATTATTCTAAGCGACCTTCCTCCGTCCTTTTGGATGACCTTGCCCACAGTAGACCGATACACTTTCTTCTTCTTGGCGTATTCTGACATATTCATCGTTGGGTTGACCTCAAACGCCTCCATGATGTCTTCAGGCTTCACTATGGTGGGTCTTCCACTCTTAGGGTTGTCTTTAAGGTTGTCCCAATCAGCTAAACGATTTCTGACTCGACTATGGCCTTACTGACTTTTAAAGTCTTCATGATGTCCGAAATGGTCCTCCCAGGGTAAATTAAATTGCCTATGATGGCTCTTCTCTTCCTCCATCACGACATATATAGAATTTTTGTTTACAACATGTACATCTGAGCTATGCAAAAATAATCGGAACTTTAAGATTTAATCAACGATACCTATTCAAAACTGTATTTTACGAAGGTGTCATTACTTTTTCTAGACCCAGGATAGAAACTTTAAATAATTTTTTTCATAATTACCTCTTCTAGTATACCATAATAAAGAAAAGAATATGATAAGACGGATGGATTAGAGAGCACAAACTATTTTCCTAGCATTTTTTTTTACATTGCAGTCCCACGAGGATAATCTTGAAACTTTATTAGCTTACGTTTCGGACCCTTAAATCATAAAAACAATAAAAACATAACCATTTAAGAAAAAAGTTTTTTTTTTCTACGATTTATATTCATATTTAACTGTCAACAAAAAAATATCTAGTTGAAAATAAATCAAAATATCATTTTCTTTAAGCTTGAATTATAAAAAATATACATACACATGTAAAAGGAATTTTTTAGCATAAACAATGGGGTCAAGGGGGCTTGTTAGTATTGACCTTTGTTTTTAGAGATAGAAAAATAAGGATATTTTACTGTCAGAAATTTAGTCAAAATTTTTTGAGTGTCTAAGAATACTTTACACATCAATTCGCTTGTTATGATTTCAAATTCAAAATACATCATCTATCACTATTTAAGCTCCGTTCAAAATTAAAAGATATTTGCTGAAGTTACAAATGAATAATTTTAGATTATTAGTTGTACAACAATATGGAAATTTTATATCACTAATAGAAATCAATTATCTTTTCAAAAAATTGATTCCGTCTGATAGAGTTATTTTGTAAGATATTACTGGGTTGTCCATAAATCTTACATTTGTTCATTTGCAAAATAATTTCATATTGAATTATAGTAGAAATAATACTTAAAAAAATACTCTTTGATATTTTATTAAATTATAATGTTCCATAATTTTCCCGTATGTTCCATATAAAACTTCCAGATCAACGTGCAAGTTATTTCTGCCTATATATGCATAGATGCGGAGTGGGGTTTGCATTTTTTCATTCCTTTTATAGTGCTTGTAGGTAATAATATAAAACGTCAAAATAGCTAAGCTGCTCTTTGCCAAAAACTCTACAAATTGTCAGGGTGACCACGTTCATTTTGGTTGTTTTTCCTTAACCAAACCAGTGAATATTATTATTTTCAGATACGGTTAAAATACATGTTTACTTTCCTGAAGATATCTTAACACGCTAAAACTTAACATAACTACCACAGTTTTTGACAATTTTTATTTTTATTTTTGTGCAGGAAAGGTTGCAATTGGTTAAAAGAGCTTGTTGTGAACGTTCTGGTATCAGAGGGTAAATAAACGACCATTCGTTAATCTCATAAGATAATGGATAGTACATTTTATAATTAGATAATCTTCCTTTTTTCTGCCTAATAAGCAGTAAACATCTTTCAACAACTTGTATGAAATATAATGAAGGAGTTTAGCTCATTTCTTGTATGTGTTTGTATGACAAAATGACTCTGAAATGGGATAAAAAGACATCCATGTTGAGATAATTCGATCAAGGCATATTATATATTTATCTACTTATGTACGTACATCCAATGTACTTCTGTTAGGTAATGAGATTAACTTGACATAACTAAAGGTGAGATTATGTTCATTCTACTTCATATGTGTACATATGAATGTGATTTTTTATTTCCTTTTTTTGGTAATGGAGCAACATTCACAGCTGAAAAGAAGTATACCCATTGGAGGAATGAAATGTATTTAAAGCAATTATATGAAATTATATATATTTATTTTTTGAGAGGAGGGGGGAGAGGCTGGATAACTTGGCTTGACTCACCATTAATTGCTTTAATGAATACTACAACAGGAAATCTAATCTCAAATAAAAGTAATAAGCCAAGTGGAGGAACCGCAACCGCTACGTTAAACAGTATCAAGTGGTTAAAAATTATATTTTAAAAGGATCCTTTTAAAAACGACACATATGTAAAATTAGTTAAAGGTGTACAAAACATGTTCTAGAAAGCGGGAACAGTTTTTTCTAGTTTGCAATCTTAACACTGTCTTTTATTTTCGAAAGCTATTTACATTATTAAAACATTCTTAAAGACAGAAAATTAGACCTCTTCGAATTTGATTTAAAAAAAATAATTTTTTTTTAGTTTTTTATAAAACTAAAATAACTAAATTTACAGATAAATTTGATTTTGGACCTTGGATATGCCTGCTGCAAGAGCCATTTAAGTTTATATTTGACTTTTTTCAAAAATGCTACGAAAATTGTAGTTACCCAGAAATTGGCGCAATCGTATTAAAAATACTACTAAATGAAAGCTAATCAATTTTTTATGAATATAAAAGTAAACAAATTAATATATAATTATTTTCAACTATTTTTAAGGGACAAATACATAAATAAAAAGATACACAAAAAATTAAATTGTAAGAAGGAATGCCATTTGTATATGTATGATAACTTGTTCTATGGGGATTTATTGACTCCGCCAAACTTGTTTTCTTAGTATTCGTCAATTTTAGTTAGTAACTTCTCTGCTTTGGCTTATTTGATTTTAGTATCGAAGACACTCATTGCTTTTACTGATCTCAGAAACTTATGTGCTTTCCTGTAGCTGTCATGAAGAGTAGTGATCTGGTCACATTTACCTCCATGGGTATCAAACCTTTTCATTTGCAGACTTGTTCATGCTGTCAAGTAAACTGAACAAGATCAATGGCATCAGTTTCTTCGTCAGATACTTGTATTGAAGCATGTTCTGGAGATCATAAATAGATAAAATTATATATCATATGATATCCTTATTTCCAATAATAAAAAATATGTATGTTTATTCTTTAAATATCGTTAAAATTTTCACATATATTGACTTGATTCTTTCATATTCAAGAAAAAATTATTAACTTTCATTTGGTACCATTTTTAATGCAAAAGCACCAATTTCTGGGTAACTACAATGAAAACAAAGGTAACATATCTCAAAATGTTGCTTAATATTTGAAAACAAAACGTCTACAAAAAGCCAAAATGGCTCAAGGAGCCGGCATATCCCATGTCGATAATCAAAATGATCTGTATAATAGTAGCAATGAGATATAAGTATAAGTCTTTATTGAACTTGGAGTAGAATAGAAGATCAAAATCGAAGTAATTCCAGCCTATATGTCTTTGCTATATAAGGAGTTGAGATTTATGTTTATTTCCTTCCCCTCACGGCTGCTTGTAGCTAATCTAATAAAGCGCCATAGCATGTAAGTTTTTCTCCTCCCAGGCATTCTTTGTATTGTCAGGATAACAGTGTTAATTTTCCATTTCTTTTATTTTATTCGTACCGGAAGGACATATGTACATATATTATCGAACACTAAGTATAGTGTAACCCAAAGAAAACATTATGGCGGACTGCGCTAGTTAATTTAAGAAGATTTCTTTTACTTCATAAGAACTTTTTCCTCCACTCGGGATACATTCTTTTCAATGTGCTTAAGTTCAATTCCCTATCCCCTTTTTATTATATATGTTACAGTTAATGTAATAAATCTGTTAATATGCAAAATAACTAGTTTTTTTGCATAGTAACTAAACTAGACCGCTAATGTGTAAAATATCTGGACAAGGCTATTAATGTGCATAATAACTAGGTAATGTATATAAATACTGAAAGAAACCGTTAGTGTACATAATAACAGAAAAATATCGTTAATGTAAAAAATCATTAAAATAATAAATTTCACCTTATCTTCCGAGACCCATTGCAGAGCCACAAATTGATACTCAGCCCATGGGATATGCAGCATATCCACAGAACTTGATTTAGAGCCAGCACCCTTTTTTCAATTAATGTATTATAATCAAGGCAACATCCACTGCAACCCTGGTGGATATCCCGGCCCACGGGTTGTCTTGCGTGCCAACACGACTAACAAATGGATTGGAACCAAATTCAAGTAATATTATCAGAAATTGCATCCACTTATGACCCCTTGCATATTGCATGGGCGGAACATCAATTTGTGTCTCTGGTAATGGTTTTTTAATATAATGAGAAAGTTATGATTTCTATGATTTTGCACATTAACGATCTTTTTCAATTATTATGCACATTCACGGTCTTGTTCTGTTATTATGTACATTATCTATTAATGTAAAAACAAGACTGTTAATGTACAAAACATTAACAGTTTTTTCAGTTATTTTGCATATTAACGGTCTAGTTCAGTTATTATGCCCATAAACTAGTTATTTTGATAACTAAAGGATTTCTTATTTTAACTGCAACATATTTATTTACTTCAAAGACATTTCTTAGATAAAATTGAGTAATTGTAATACTATACAAAACAAACATTTCTACTGCAAGATGTTGCTTTTGCAATACCGTATATGATGTTACTTTTCATTTTACCTCGTGACGTATGCATTTTTTTCCTTCAAAGTTTTTTTAGTTATAATAATACTGAAAAACACTCAACTCCTCTTCTGGACAAAAAAGTTTTTGTGTAACCAATTACTGGACTAACCAGTATTACATAATCCTCTCTATTATGTAAATTTTGAGAGGTTAAGAGTAATTTTTACAATTTTCCTAAAGCAATGTTGTCGAACACATAATTTGCTACCGATTGCTATGAAAAACATTGTCCAAGTGGCCACCATGAGCACTCTGTGCTGTAAGAGGATTAAGATAGCAGCCGTCCTCAGCGTGGAATTTTTCCAGAAAGCTATTGTGGACCAGACAAATCCTCGAGGAAGACAATTTACAATGTCACCATGCATGGAAGAAATTGTTAATTATAAAACAGTATGTTTAGGAAAATATTGATTAATGATATTTTTTTCGCCAATTGATTTTTAGTTTTGTTGATAATCATTTATTCCAATTCAATTTTTATCTTAAATTTTTTTATTTTGAATATTGGAATAGCTTTAGCTTTTTAAAAATTTAAAAAGTTTATAAAGTAAATTAATGGTTAAAATACGCTTATAATAATTTCTGAACAATCATAGTCCTCCATTCAAAATTTTAAGGCTCTAGAAGCTTCCAATTTAGAGTTTAAGTAGAAAAAAAGTATGGCAGATTAAGGAACGAACTAACAATCTGTTGACATATTTAAACAAAAAGAAGATATTTTGTGAGTTTCTTAACAATTGATTCTAATAAAAGTATCATAGTTTCCATGTAGACAGAAATATAAACGAACTGATGTTTAGTTAAACATGATTTGTTTATACATACATATATTTTATTTCATCTGCTTTTTGAATTTCCAGACCCTGATTATCATTTAATTTTTTTTTCTTCATATGTTAACACAAAAACACTCCTGAACAAAAACCTTGTAAAGAATATATTGTACAGTTTATTTTATCACATACTATATATTCATACAACTTCAAATTTTCTAGACATATTTTGTTGAATTATAATATACTTTGTATTCAAATTTCTTGGATAAATTTAGATACCGTAAAAAATTATTTATTATAGTTTGGAAACTTAATTAGATTGAGGAGACTTAATTCGGCATCTCCAAAGGATTTTATCAAAATAAACTTGATGATAGAAATGGACAATAAGTCGTCGAAGGGTCCACATATAGTCAAGACTCCATTTTGTAAAAAAAATAAAAATAATGCTAGCTTGTTTTTGTGTTGATGGGCCAAATATGTATATAAAAGGTATAAGAAAATCTAGATTTAAAAGTAAATAATATGAAAAACGCAATTTCTTTACTATTAAAAAACAAACTAAATAGTTTTATTAAGGTAAACTTTAAATATCGATTTGTCAATTTTGTCACATGATTATATTCATGTAGTTTAATTATTTAACTGAATCATGTCATATTTTTCCTTAATGCAAAGTTCTGCCACATGTCACATTTTCAATCATCTAAACATTTAAAATCAGTATAATAATTTATGGATTTACTTTACACATAAAATACAGAATAAATATAAATTATATAAACAAGGTATTGCTTGAGTCATTTTGCAAGAATTTAATCATGTGTTCTTTAATCATTTGTGCTTTTTTTACCCAAGGTTGAATTGAATAACATATTTAGCGCTATATATAGAGCTGTAGAAAATATGACCTAAAACGCGTGTGAGATTTTTTATAGTTGGCAATCTCAGCAATATTTTTACTTTTCTAAAGCTAATATCATTATTCATTAATTCCTGAAGAAAGGATACGTATGTATTAAGTAATTAGAAATAATTCATCCATAAAAGATGGAAAGTAACATTAAAGATTTATTGAGGAATTATACGTAAATATGTGAATTGTAAGTATTTTAGATATCTAAAATATATACAATTTGAAAAATGTTTGAATAGATAAGCTGTGCTGTCATAACGTTACATTAGAATAGCTGCAAGCAGCTAGGAGACAAAGAAAATAAATACTTATCCTACTCCGTATAAAGCAAGAATTATTCCATTGTCGATCTTCAATTGTACTCTATGTTTAACAAAAAATGACACTCATAAATCCCCAACAAATCCTCAGTGTTACTTTTATATGCACAAGCCTTCGTTGTTACACTTCAAATGTTTTCTCCACAAGAATGAAAAAATAATGATAGCATCTTAAAAAAAACACTGTTCAGGTTCCTAACCAAAAATAAAAACTTGCACGCTAAAAAATACTTATGATTAACAATGCAAATTTTAAGTGTAAGTCCTTGTTGGACTCAGAGTAGAATTGAGGATTGAAATGGGAGTAATTACTGTCATTGTCCTTGGCAGATACAGAGTTGTATGTATGATTATTGCTTTCAAATGAAACATCATGACAGAATTTCAAATTTTCAGAGTTACCTTGTCCTTTTTCAGTTTCTCTTTTTAGCATTCCGATAGTTCATATTATCGACAACTCCAGTTTTGTCATACTACAACATTTGTGTTATATACACTTTTCACAGCTCAACACAGTTCCTCCCCTGTAAATGCAATATTTTTATATCTGGAGCAGCTGTCGCCATGATACATCGAACTTTACTAAAGTTGTTGATACAACAACGTTTCTCCCGGTAAAAAAAGAGAAGCCATCAGACAACTGCATCATCACAAAACTACCGATGCTGACAAGCGCCGATTTTATCTTTACGACCTGTATACATTTTTAAACAGTCCGACTATAAAGTAGATGTCGTTACTTGGCTATAGTTACCAGAACTCCAAAGTACGCCCTCCTATTGTATTGTGGTAGCCGGGATTTCAACCTTTTTCAATGCGACTTCAGGCTCGAGTTCAAAGACATAAAATTTCACTTCAGTTCCTGTGTAAACAAATGACGGATTAGGAGCTCTGAAACTAGTAATGAATTTTCTTTCATCAGAGTATTTTGAAAATGTATTGAATTGAACCAGGTATCTATTATAAATACGAATGCAAAAAACGACATATATATTTATTTATATTTGCAAAACTCTTTCTTATTTTTAGATATAATAATAATAACAAAAAATGCCAATTACTCATGCAAAACAAATTGAAAAAAATATTACTGTTAAAATATGTTGTCACTTCAAGTTAAAGTCATTGATATACCCATGAATCAATCGAAACATTTTGCAATTTTATTCACATATAACTCTTATTTTTTGCTACAAGCAAGCAAGTAAGGGAAATCCCAATTCACCTCGAAATTAAGAGAAAATAGGTAAAATATGGGTTCTGTTTGTTTGTTTATCACTTCATGCTTTAAAATAATGTTAGTAAACATTTTTTTCTTTATGAGCTTACACGTACAGTGTGTGATACAAATGTAATTTGTTTGACATAATTTCAAAGATCTGGATTTAAATTTTTTGATGTTCCTTTAAAAATACTTATATAGGTGGTGTTTTAGCAAAAAAACAATCTTGAGCATAAATCAGGCAAAATTTCCAAATGTATTTTTGCATCAGTCCATAATGTCATAGGGACATTTCAGTCAATTATACTAGTCAAGAAAATTTACAATTTTTTTGCCCTTTGATTGGGACAATTTTGAAGGGAGAAATATGAAAATGAGCTTTATTACCCAAATTTTATAGTTTTGTGGCCTACATGAGTATTTTTTAATAAATATTTTCCCCAACATCTAGATGATTTTTTGTTATTTTTCACATAAAATATCTAACTGAATAGTTTTTTGAAAAAAAAAGTCATTTTTAAATATATATTTTCTGTTTGATTTTTAGTGTTCTTGCAGAATATTAATAAATAAGAAATTTAAAAAAATCACTTATTAATATATACTTTCAAAATATTTTATTCCATTTGATATTTATTAATATGTAATAAATAATAGTTAAATAAATTGTATATGAACAAAATTTAAATTGGAGTTAATCTCTTTGTTCCTAAAATAATAATTACTAATTACAACTAGTGAAATAATTGACTTAGTTATATTTCATTTTGCAATATTTTTTCGAACAATCCTATATTGCTTGTTTATTAAATATTCTGGAAGAAAATTAAAAGTTAAACTAAAATAATCAATCAAAATTGACTTTTTTTTGACGGCAAATATTTTGAATTTGTAATATTAGTGTGTTCTTTGGTTTCAACTATAATATAAGACAATTAAAATATATATTAGCTTCCAAATATGATCCTTCATTTTACTTGCCTTTTGTATTATTAGAGACATATTGTCGGAATTATATTCAAGATAACTTAATTAATAACTGATCTTTGGATTGTTGGAATATTTTGTAATAAAGTTTAATTTTAGTTTAAATAGTGATTTTTTATCAAAATATAACTCTGAATCGATTTGGTAATATGAAAGAAGAATTTAAAGGCCAAACGAATTACGATAGAAAATTATTATGGTCATTTTCGTATTTTATGGCCTAAATTACAATAATAAATGTAGATTTTTATGCTGGTGCAAAGTTTTTGATTAATCAGTCGTTTATATATTAACTTTCTATTAAGTACAAAGTACAGTTAAAACAAGTCCAATAAGTGACATTAATACTTATGACATGGTAAAATATAATTGCAAGCACTGCCCCAGTCTTGCATATAGTCTCTTTCTTATTTGATTTCTATCTGTTATAAGATGAGAATACACGTCAATGGGCATGCGGCCTTACCCTTAACTTGATTAATTATCCAATTATCTTGAATAACATCTTCTTACATTTGTTATTAAATTAATGAATGTTAGGCTTTCTATTTATTGTTGTAACTATTTGAGTAAAAATTCATCATAAGGTTATAAGCAAATAATAGCTAAACCCCAACAAAAAAATAATTAACAACATTTTAAGATTAATTAGTGCGTCCCTAGTTTAGATCCTTCATTTTGCTTATGAGACTTGGTTTACTCTCATATCCAATTTGAAATAAAATCTATCAATTTATATACAATTACAATTTGATGCTTCTCTAAAGGATTATTTATTGCTTTAAAAAACGGTACCTCATGGGTCTTAAAATATGGAAAATGCCAGTTTTTGAATATATTATATAGTTTGGAATAAAAATCAATGTAACTAATATGAAAAATAGATTTTTTGTACACAAAAAAGGAAAAAATATATGAACAAAAAAAAAAGATTTCTATACTACCTATAGCGCGCATTACTTTGTTTCTTTTTCTTCATTTAATAATCAAAGTTTTATATTTACAGATATTAATAAGATATTATTTAAATGACTTCAAATTATAATTTTAACCTATCTTTGTAGCAAAATCATGCCAATTTACAATATATATATTCAAAACTATTAAATAACTTCAAAACAAGTATTTTTCACATCTTCAGGGTTCATTAAACAGGTTTTTTGGAAACTCTAAACCAAAAAAAAAATCATATAATTAAGGAATCTATTAAGACTCAAATCATTGGAGAAGGTACAGAAATAAAACAATATCAAAAAAAGAAAAGAAAAAAAAGATAGGTCTAATAATCTTGAGTTAATTTTGAGAAAAATATTTGTAGCTTTCTTTTGTGTTGATGAACCACATATGTGGTCTGTCAAAATAAAAATATATTTTTTTTTCAAATTATCTAGCCATTTATTCTTTTAAACATAATATTGAGTTATAGAGTTGACAAAATTTTTGTAATACGGTTAAGAATTCTTAAAAAGAAAATATAACATAAATAAAAACAATAATTAACATTCAATACTTGAAATAATTATTTATTCCTCCCTTGCCCTCTTCAATATATATACAGGAATATATAAAAAGGAAACAAAACAAAATTCAATATGGTACCCCTAACAATTTGAAAAATGTTTAGAAGGAGAGAAAGAATAATGCTCATGACGTTTCATTAGATCAGCTGTGACAAGAGAGGAAGGAAAAAAGGATATAAACAAGGACATTTGCTAGAATTCCGCCGATGTCGATCCCCAATTCTATTCTAAGTCCTAAACGGACTTACAATTAAGAATTCGCAGCAAATCCTCAGGTCTTTTATGAGCACACACGAACGTTCAATCAGGTTTTGAATATAATTGAACATATTTAGAAAAGGATGTTTACTACACAGGAATTAAATAATATTGACAACTGGTAAGGAAATAAAGTTCATTCTTCAGATTACCAATTACAAATTAACGGACCAGCTAAAAAACATACCGGATTTACATGTATGTATATATATTTAATAAACGATAGATCTGATAGCCAATCTACCACGTGACTGAAGAGAAGAGGGGATCTGGACTCAGTTCTCATAAATAATTATCAATCTTGAACAAAAAAGAAGAAGAAAAAAAATGTTTTATACTTCACTTATATTCCAAAATTATGTAAACTTTCTCTTTTGAACGTCAAATATTATTATTTTAGTTCGTTTTGCATTAGCAAAACGAACTAAAAAACAAAACCAAAGAGTTATTTATTTTTATAAAAAATCTGATTTTTTTCACATAAACATTGCTTTTCTCAGGATTAACTTGTCTTCCATAGAATATGAAGAAATATTTAAGCATTAAATTGAATTATGCATAAATTATGCTTATTTTAAAAGGTTCTTTGTATTTTGTCATTTCCAAAATGCACACCAAGTGAATATGAGAAGCATGAACATAAAAACAATCTTGAATAAAAGTCAAGGAAAGAAAATCACCCAATTTAACTATTTTGTTTTATAATATACATACGTTCCAATATATCATAGACATATTTGAGTCCATTATTCTCTTTTTATTCAAATTTTTGGGATGAGCTAATATACCCTGGGATCCTAAATATAGTTTAATAACTTAGTTCAATTTCAGATACTTATATGGACCCTAATATTGCTACTTTCAAGAGAAATATGCCAATTTCTCAATCTTTATTGTGACACCTTATTTTTCTACTTTAAATGCGATTTACAGTGCCTTCAAAAAGTTAGTAAGAGTTATTTGTTTATAAAAAACTACGATAATTGTCCGAATAATACAAATGTAATGTTTTGGATCCCTTGCTAATGAAAATGTTCTCGGGGGCTTGAGCAAACACTTCGGAAATCCTTTTGCAAGTCTAAAGTAAAACAGGTTCTGTTAGAGGATGACGACCTTTTCATTATTCTCCAATAAATCTTTGCAAGATAAAGGGTTGAAAAATGCCCCTTCTATAGTTTGAAGGAGGAAATCTTTTTTTATTGATGTTAGGAATGTCCAAAATTAAGCAACTTTGTAAGTATGACCATGGTGCTCTTGGAAGGCTCCGTTTTAAACATCAATCTCCAAGACTGATTGGTTGGTGATTTCATCCCCTTCCTATTAAACTTCAACTACATCAAATTAATCGTTTCAAAAGTCCTAAATAACTTCATGATTCCGAAAGGCCTCAATAATTTGTTGGGGAAATAAATTCATCTTATAAAGAAGTTTTGGAGACAAGGGAACCCTTGTTTTGGCTATGGATAGACTGTATAGTCAACCTGCTCCATAGCTCTCGTTCCTTAGGTTCACTAAGGGTCGGATGTTTTAGCTAGTTTGGATGTATTATCTAAAATTAATCAAGTCTTCATTATATTGTTCTTTAAAAGAAAAGCTGTGTGTTATGTTCAAAAGTATTTCATTTTAGAACAGTTGCAATAAATTATGTTATTATATTATAGACTGAAAAAATAGAATGTAATTATAATAATTCAGACTCCATTTTGAGGAAAATCCTTCTATCTTCCTTTTATTTTGAGGCGCCAACTATATAAGTATGTCGATAACAAATGGATACACATATCAAATAAAAGAGTAATAAAAGTAATAGTCCCAAGGTAGGAAATAAATGTCGTACGCACATGATTTATCATTCAAACTTTTGATAGGCCTTGTACCTACCTAGGATATTTGAAAACATTGAAGATAGATAATAAATATCTACGTATTTTATGCCTCATTAATGTCTATCTGTTCCTTTTTGAATGAATAAAGATGATAGATTAAGTGTTCCATGCATTAATATATTTGGTGTTACATCAAATAAGTTAAATTAAGTACGCATTAGATTATTCTATTTAGTTCAACTTTTTTGAAATAAATATGAATAGATTTGATGTGCATTGTACAATATACATATATATGTTGTATATGTGGTCTGTCAATAGAATGATTTTGTATTGATTACATTTATATTTTTCAATAAATACTGTCACTTTCTATCAATAAATTATTCGTTTGAACTCTTTTGGGTGCGGTGCAAATTACACTTAAAGTAAATAAAATTGATCGTTACATTAAAAGAATGAGAAATTTATAGATTTTAATTGAAAGCCATATTGGGGCTAATATAAGTCTATTAAATCAAATAAAGCTTTTCAACTTTAGATATATTTCTGGACTATCTTAACCTATCCCACAAATTTGAAAAAAAAGAAGCTTATGATTGACTTAAATAAGAGTATGTCTATAGAATATTTGACTGTATGTATATATGAAGTTATAAAACAAAATAAGGATATTCTACTATCCTTGATATTTGTTTCAGGTTGTTTTTATGTTGACACACTTCATATAGACCCATATATACTATTGGTAAAACTCGTTCCAAGAACCCCTATCCCTTTCCCGATAGTTATACGAGGTGTACACATATAAAACCCATTCAAATGATGTCAATTGACAGATTTTCACAATCTCAAAAAACACATGACGTCATTAAGAATAAGCCAAATTTGAGAACAAATTAATTCAATTAAGGGGCAGCACGCTCTGGAGAAGTTACTTTGTGAAAAGTCCACGGCTTAACACATAGATAATACTATTTTTTTTCCAGTTAGTACCAACCTTTAACAAAGACATTGGTTAAAAATTTTGACAATTTTTTCTTTAGTAGGTAAGTTATTGTGCTAAGTGTGAGGCTACTTTACTTCCAACAAAATTGACCAAAATAGTTCTATGTTTTAATTTTACAATACTTGTAGATGAGAAGAAATACCGTTCAAGCTAAGCAATGGCTGGGAAAGTGTTATGGGGAGACCGTTCCATACAGCGAATAAAAAGAAAAACAATAATAATGTATAAAAATCCTATTTTGAACGGGAAAGAAAGGGTCTTCTCTAATACGCCTGGAGATTTTCAGTCCATGTGTTACGTGTTTGTCTGAAACGATAGGAAATAGTTATCTGCTTTGTTAGACACAAACAAAGTTTTCAATGTTGATACCCTAATGAAGCCTCATACAGTGTCACTCTTTGTCTTTCATCAGTACGTGCACACTAGGTTACTTAATGCTTAGATGTCCTCTCCTCTAGAACGGAAAATAATGAAACCATCTATGGAAAATAAAAATAATTATCATATTGCCAACTACAAAAAAACTTCCGTGTAAGAAAATGGTACGAATTTACAACTCTACCTATGAGGGACAAGTGTAAAGGATACTTTACTTAGATGTATTTTCAAAGAATATCCCAATAGACATTAGGAACGAGAGAAATGGACAAATATACATTGTAGTAGTCCATTAACATAATATCCTTATTTCTAATTGCTTAGTAAAACTAAAACCCTGGAGAATTATATTTTTTATACTTTGAAAACATCCAATGAGGACCTACAATGAATTAACACCATTAAATATTTTCAAATTAACAAATATTAAAAAAATTCAGATACTCTGAATGTTTAATTCCTCAATTAACCCAATATAAAATCGATTTAAATCTAGTTTTCTAATACATGGCTTTAGTATTGTGTATCTCGTGCTCTATAAGTGTGATTGGTTTACGGTGGATATTATCAAAGAGGTAGAGCTCTTTAAAGATGGACACTAGCAAAGAAAGAATACATCATATCTTACAGTTTTGCATTGATAAAGGCAAAAATTCAAGCCAAGCAGATGAAAATGGGAATAATATTTATGGAAATGGTCTAGTCTGACTATCATGTAAACACTGTTTGGATAAGTCAATGAGATAAGGATTTTTTTTTTTTCAATGCATTAAAAGTAATGGGTTTTGTTTACTATACTGATTATATATTGTGCATCTATACAAAATAAATGTTAATCACATAGGAAAAAGACAAGAAATTCTCAATCTATACTTTTACATCATAAAGATAAATGTATCAATATTTGATTGACTTTTTTGAATCAAATTTCAAATTCTGGGTTAGTATAAAACATACAAAAACTATAAATATTAACATAAACTACTTTTTTAGCTCCAATTTAACGTTGTAAACATTATCGATCATAATCCTTTTTAATAACTGTTCAGGGAATTTTTTTAGACAACTATTTTCAATTTGTGGCACCACAAAAGGATCTATCGAAATAGTTTATACATACGAATATAAAATAATTTGACTTTAAATTTATAAATGTAGTATAGACACGCTTTGAAAAACAGTAATACCGTCTTTTTTTGTATTGATAGGTCCAGAGCCACTGGTGTAAACAGCCCCAAAAATAAATATTTTTTTTAAAATGTGATCTATTTAGAAAATATTTTCCCTGTTTTTGAATTTTAACCACATGCTGCTCCTTTTTATAAAAAATAATGTACTTTATTTTATACTTGAAATGACCTTTTTTATGGTAGTTTTAATAAATTGTGTCCATTTTCATTTAAGAATGTTTATTTAAAATAATATATTTCTTTATATTTTTATATTAAAATGACCTTTTTCTTTCTCCAAGGTCATTTTAGAACTAAAAATCTTTTTGTTTATATATATATTTATAAATATCCAGCAAGGGTCCTTTATTTAAGTTTTAGGCTGGAGAAAGTAACCCTTAGCAAAAAACTGATAATACATAAGAAAGTCATAGTTCAGAGGTATTATTGCTATCAACGACGACTGTACGTAGTAAAGGAGTCACAGGTTTAGCAAAGGGAGACGCTAAGCGTCATCACAAAAGTCTTCGTGATAATATCCAAGGTATCACCAAGTCCAGTATCCGTCTTTTGGCCTTGTGTGGTGGTGTCGACCGTATCTCTGGATTGATATAAGAAGACGTTTTACTAGAGAATGTCATCTTTGATGCTGTCACCTACCCTGAACATGCCAGGAGGAAGCCTGTCATGGATGTCGTCTATGCTGGTAAGAGACAAGGACGTATCCTTTATTGATCTGGGGGTTAAATTATAATAACTTATTCCTATGTATGTGTAATTCTGTTAAATATGCCCGTTTTAGGAGCACCCTTTTCAATTGAAGAGTATCTTATTAACTTATTTAAATATAAAAGACTTTAATAAATCAAATTATTACAAGCTTAACTTTCGTTCAGGTTAAGATTTAAAAAAATCGTTATGTAAGATTTGCTAAAACAGTATAGACAAAAGCTCTATTATTGTACTTTGATGAAGTTATATACCTTTATACTAACCTATGAATAATATGTAAATGAGTATTCAAAACACTCCAAGCCTTGGAAACAGCTCATCCAGTCTTATCATTAAAGAGAAAGCTCTTTTATTGTATTGAAGAAAAAAGTATATTCATAATTCTAATAAAAAACTGTTAATTAACTTTTTTTATTATAATATTTTGTGAAATAATTTTTGAACTTTACAAAGGGATCATTAATCATTGAACAAGTGCGAATGCATATTCCATGTACATTATATCTAAACATATATATTTTTGTCCTAATAAATTTGGAGAAATGACTTTTTTGCATCGGTTTGTTAATTTATTGTCAAATTCTGTGATCTTCTGCCACATACATGAATAATTATTTATTGGGAGGAGTTTCTGGTTCCAATATGTCATCAGTTGAATGGAGAGGAACTTTTATTTAATTTCTTAACCTTTTCTTAAAAAAAGAGAGAAGAGAAGGACCCGAAATTAGTTGGTAGATGTCAATTACAGGATATTATTACTATAAAAAAATACACTATGTGCTTCATGGTTTTTACTTCGAGAAACATCAAAAGAACCTTTATAAGCCCAACTTTTTACTGACATTATTTATAAAATACTTTTTAAAAATTATTTTTTTACAACGTCTACATGTTTTAGGGTTATTCCTCACATTGAAGGATCTAACTAAAAAGCATAGGCATAGTTTGTAGATACATGGTTACAGATTCAAAAAATATTTTGTTCTATTTCTATATCTTTTTCTGAAATGGATAAATGTTCTTGTAGTATACCAAATGACGAAAAATTTATTCATTATTTGGACGTTGGATAAATATATTATTTTTGGTCACAATGTACAAAAAAAAAACTTTGTTTCTTGTAAGTGAAGGTTTAGCACTCCATTTTTTTAACAGGCTTGCTAAAAAAAAATTATTTATGATATGATTATTTATAAAATTTTGAGGTTTGTTGAAATTTTATGAAATATTATATTCTTTAGAGCACAAAAACCGAAATTTCGGATTATATAGGTCGTTTTGATGTTTCTCAAAGTAACATCAATGATCAAGAGCATTGGATCTAAATCCAATTGCAAAAAATTGGTTGACAAATGCTTTTGATATAATGGGGATACTTTATTATGATAAAATTTACATATAATTGTATTTGAAAAAATAGAGTGCCTACATGTTGTATTTTGTTGTCAACCTTTAATTCCCTCCTCTGACTTGATACGTTATGGCTATTTTATACTTTATTATTTGTGATAAATAAACGAAGTAATAAGTTATTTCATACTTTTGCTCTGTTTCCAAAAGAATAGGATTACAATTTCTTGTTGATCCCTCGTCGTTTATATCATATATATTCACTATTTTATTATTTATACGAAGATATTTTGGCTATTTCTTCATAGACATAATATAATATAATAACTACTCTTTTAATAAGATATTACTAATTAATATTATAATACAGTATCGAATAAAATACTATGTAAGTAGATTCATTTTAAAAATAGTGAAGAAATAATATCACTGTGATAATCTCGGACTATATTAGAAATAAATGGCAGTTTGATTGACTTAATTGGCTAACCACCAGATGATTTAGGTACTTTTTTTCTTTTTCTTTTTAGAGGAAAGGTTGCGTAATACAATAAAAGTAACGACATGCCTAATTGGGATACTCTGACATTCCTTCTATACGAATAAGAAATGATTACAAAATAAGTTATCCATTTCTCAATTGATTTTGGCCTTTTTTTTCATGTTTCTTTATGAAGAAGAGGTTGCTTATGACAAAAAAGGTAACGACGCACCATAGACGTGTCATTAAATACGTAATTACACTCTATAATATTTTAAACAAAAAGAGAAACCTTGCTCCTCCACCCTGGATACTAAACAAAGTAACCTCTTCCACTGAAACGAAACTCTCTGAATACTTTCATATACTTCCCAATACCCAACGGATACATTGTCAAAAATAGTTTTTATTATAGAACGGTCTGTATCAACAATCCCATGCCTTCATGATTTTATAAGGGAGGTGAGGCTGGCTTTAAGCAATTTTTACTTAATTCTTTCTTCTTATGACATATTTATAGGTATATTATTTAGATTTTAGAATTATTTATTACACTTTTGAAAATCTTTTCATTTTTGACCTGATATGTAATACTTTTACTAATTATAATATTTTAAAAGTCTACTGCTATAGGCCTTAACTATGATTGATGGTCAGATTATGTATATTAAATCTCGGATCCTTACCTAATATGTATCATGGCATCAGAGCTCTGATTGTCTACCTTTTGATCACTGGGAGCCCCTATGATTTTCATAATATTTTTTTATTAACATATTTTATTTAGAATAGACGTTTCTTTATTACACTAATAATCTCAGGGATCCTTAGACGATGCACCACAGAGCCCAAATTGAGAATCAATGCATTATATGAACAACAATAGCTGACAAAAAGATTTCAAATATTTCATCAAGAATCAAAAACTTAAATCTTTGTTCAACTCTACAGTTTATATCTAAAAAATGCACTTATTAATTTGTAAAAAATCAGGCAATTGATGGTAAAAAAAGGTGATCGATCACCTTTTCATCTGATAACCCACTCAATAAAAAATAATCAAATTCAAGGAGTGAGACTTTTTCTTATTCAATATACAACCATAGTATGTAACAAAAAATGGTAATTTGATGAATGGATCCACTGTATATTAACAGCGAGAAAAAAGCCTCATTCTGTCCTTTTGAATAGACGAGAAAAAAGACAAGTCTTATTTACAAGTCAATAGAGTTCTGATATTAATGATGAAAACATCAAGTAATATATATATATATTATATGTATGTATATGGTTGTATACTTATGTATATAACTTCAACTTAGATTTGGGTCATACAAAAGAGTCCCGTGGGATCATCATCTTTATTTGTTTTTTTTTCACTCCTGAATTCTTCCTAGGGAATTGAATCACTCAGTATAATACACCTAGATACCTAAATTAGGGTGAAGCTGATGTCCAATAAATTTATAAATCTTGATAGAAAATGCTTAACCTTTTTTAAGTACAATGTAATTTGTATGGACCTGATGAACATATTTGTGCTATTTCATTGGAATACATTCATTTTGCATGAGACAAAAAGAAAAATAAGTTGTAGAAAAAGTGACAAAAAACTACGAAAGTACATTTTTTTATTTTGAATATATCTAAATTTAAAAAAATAGATTTTGGCATAAGCCATATATATAAACACATTCTTAATTCGCCCCTACAATAGTATTTATACAGGGTCCAGGTAGATCACTTCCTCTTTTTTTAATGCATGGCTATCAGGCTGAAGAAATGAAGTGGGAGTTTTATTCGAGAGACGATATTCTAAAGTATTCTTGAAAATACAGCCGTGAGGACCGTGCGTTTGCTGTCCAAAATAAATATTAGCGAATAAAAATTTGATATAATATTTTATAAAATAAAACTAATAGAAATTAGCTCTAAAGTTGTTGTTTTTTTAGTGGTATTTATGAAAATCCGTTAATTGCTTCAATTTCTAATAAACAAATACCACTTTTTTTCAAATAATTTTTATTATTAAAAAATTGCAAAATTCTTTGAACGCAAATAACTCTACAGATATTTATGTTAGAGAATAAAAAAGGGGATATCAGATTTGGTGGTAAGCAAATTTTTTGAATGAGTGCAGTTTGTCCAAATCTGCTGATTGGAACTGGATCTATTCCAAAAACCCAAAATTTTCAAGACCTTCTTAAAATTGTATGATTATTCTATATTAATCCGAAATATATTTCAATGAAATTGTGCAGATATGTTCATTATGTCCAAACACAGCGCTATAAAAAAGGTTAAACTTGTTTCAACAAAGTAGGGGTATCAAAACCACCCTAGCTTACATACATAGTTATATATAAGATTGTTTTATTATAATGTATTATGTTTTTCAGAACACAAGACAGAAAATAATATATTTCGTGGTTTAAAATGACACGTTTGAAAGTAATAATATAAATGTAAGTATATATTTCAGAAATTTTTATAACAAATGACAATTTAACATATATTTAACAGCCTTTCTATAACTAAAAGCATAATATTTATTCAATAAAACTGCTATTAAGTGCATTGACTGATTCCAATCTATTCAGGAGTTTGGCAAAGCTTTTTTAAATACATTTGGTGTCGACATTGGCTCAGGCATAAAAAAAGGTGTTTTTTTTAAAATTGGATTCTTGGCCACATCTCCTTCATTCGCCCAAAAAATGCAAAATCATGTAGTGATAGATCTTGTCTGCACTGTGGCCAATTATGCTTGGAGAAAAAGGCTATTATTTCTTGTTGAATAAATTCTTGCGTTGTCCTACACATAGGTATGTGCACTGGCACCATCTTTATGGCATATCAAGTGGTCTGCATATCATATCCTGGCTCAAGGAAATACTACATTCTTCAAGTAAGCGATGTAGAGTTTTCACGTGTGGATTGGAGTAGTATAAAATATGTCCTAATAAGCGACAGTACCTTTATTTAAGTGGTAATCTAAACAATGGCCACTGGGCCCCTATTTTTACAGGGCCAATGTATCCTGAAGTGGGGGAAAGGGATTCAAATATAAATGATGAAATCATCAGGGAGAACACATAATTTTTTGGTTGGGGGGGAGGGGTTGGAAAGGTTTGGGGGACTTTTTTGATAAACTTTTTTCAGTTGAATGTTTTTGTTTTTTTTATGAACACCAAATTTGAAATTTGACTAAAAAAATTTTTCCCAACAAACAGGAAGCTTTTTAAATTTTAGCGAAGGGACTTAATTAGAGCGAATAACTTTTTTTTATAAAAAAAAAGGCAAATTTAATTTTGATTTCCCTAATTTATGAAATATAAATTTTTCAAAGAACACCTCTATATTCTGACAATAGTAATATAAGTTGGATTAAAAATATAAAACAAATAAGATCACGGATATTTGAGTCACTAGATTAGCTCCCCATCCAAGGAAAGTCCAGAAAGGTTCAATTTAAAAAGATACTTTAACATACTTTTGAAAACCAAACAAAACCCTCACATTTCAAGGTAGCTACATAAGAGTGCATGAGCGTCGTTAAATTATATTACCTAGTTTGTAAATGGAGTTTGTGACAGGCGTTTCACCTATTGTTACAAAATAATACAAAACCCATATGATAATTATATGGAGAAGACACTAGTGCCCTTAAGCAATCTATACTTCTATTGGACAAAGGTACAGAAAGTCACTCCACCTTGCGGAATATATATATTTTTTAGTTTGCTCATGTCCAATTAAAGGGATTATAATTCAAATAATAAAAGATGTATGCATCATGATTTGACAAGAATCCAATTTGTATATTTATAAATATAATATACATACGAAGGTATGATATGTAGACTTATAGAATAACACATTTATTAAATTATTTTTTTATTTGCATCATTTCAAAACGTTTTTTCTTATTTTCTCTATTGCCCCCCTCACCCCCCCTTCTTTCATTTCATTTTCGTTGAAGACACTTCAACCTTGAAACGTTTAGGGTGAGGCTCATGTCCCAAATTTAATGAAAGAAGGTTAACCTTTTTGATACTAGGTTTTAGGAACACATTTGTAGTATTTATTTATAGTATATAAATACTTACCTTGAAATTTGAGTAAAAGTGGAAAAAATTATATTTCATGTTTTTGAATATGCCAAATATTTTTTTTACTAGATATCTATTTAAAGTGAAAATTTAAATTTCCCTTCTACAATAGTGGATAGACGAATTAAGAAAAAATAAATATAATTATGTATAAATAGCGCAGAGCTAAAAAAGTAAATAAAAATAAACGTTTTTTAAAATTATTATCCATTGTTGAGAAAAAATTGTAATATTTCGGAAATATAATTTTTGATCATTGTATTTTTATCTAAAATATATTGAATAGGTGATGTTTAGGGGTTTTGTCATTTTGACGAAAATTTAATTGCCTTTATGCTGAAAGTAATTACATATTTATTTCAATAAAATTAGACATATCAATTGTTAAAATCGGGATTTGTCAAATTTATACATATGTACATTAGAGTGAGCTGTAAGCAAAAATTTGAGAAATCAATGATGTGTTAGGGGGTGATAGGAAAAATTGTAATGCAACGTAAGACCATGAAAATTTTTACAACGATTAAACGTATTTTTGATCCCTATACCGTTGAAATTTTATTGATAAAACTTTAAAAAAATCAATTATTACCAATTATGGGCATAAATTTGATCCCTGTACAAACTTAACTAGTATTTTAACCCGTTAAAATCACATGGCTTAAGTTGTGTGGTTCCACAAATCATTTTTTGTAAAATATTGTGTAATTTTCATCTTTATGCATCAAGAGCCAAACAATGATATTTCAATTTTATCATAATATTTATAAAAATTCATCTATACTTAATAAATAGAACATCCTAAGTACAATAAGGAAAGTGATCTTGTCTTTAGAATAGATTAGTTAAAAAATCAATGATTTGAAAAAATATACGCTTTAAAACTGCATGTCTATTTGAGAGCTTTTAAACCCCATTCATTAGTGCTGATTATTTACTTAAATGAAATGGTTTACAGATAGTTGTTGCTATAGGAAAACTAGAGGTATCATGAATAACTATAAGATAATTCTTATTGTTGTGTCTGCAGTTCAGAGAGAAAGACAGCCTCACACCTTCCTTGGGAGTGTTCAGTTTTAAAACTTGATTACTCCGTTCTTTGAGCGCTGGAAAGAAACATACGGTGACCCAGTGGAGAGTAATAACTTTTTAACGCTATATTTGAAAGATAAAACATATCATCACGCAGTGATTGTGAAAATTATATATGCATCTACTCCGTGAAGGCATCAAGTTCCTATTTTAACAAGGACGTGTTTAGTGTTTTTAAAAACTATATTGAAATTTTAAATCTTATGTATTGAATATTTTACAAACATTTATGTGCGCCCATCTGTTTTTTATTATGTTATTGTAACATACGGTAACAAGGTTTCAGTATTTCAAAATATTTGAAATAAGTTCTGGTTATGATTTTTTTTTGTTGAGGAACCTCTAAAACTAAATACCTTCAGCTCATACTTAAAAAAAAAAGGGCCAATTTTAGTATGAGCGGGTCCTTGGCCAAAGATAACGAACTTTTTTCTAATTTCTTTTTTAAAGTTTGAATTTAATTTTGAATATAATTCCCATTGTTTAGACAAGAAATTTATGATTTTTCGGAAATGATTTTTTTTATCAGTAGATTAAATTAATTTTTTTTAAACACAGCCGTCCCTAATATAAGTGTGGAATCTAAAAAAGCCTCATAGTTTTCAAAACTGTAAAGTCGGCACTGCCAATAGTCCTCGAGGAGATTAACAGTAACCGACAAAACATTAGTTTTGTTTCATTAACAATGATTTTTTTTTCTATATATAATTATCATCCAAATTTTATTATTGGCTAAATTAAAAATACATTTAAAGGAAATTGAACAGATATACTCATTAGACCCATACATAGTACTTCAAAAATGTAAAGTGATTTCCGTCAAATTGAAGAATTTGATCACAATTTTGATGAAATTTCGGAAAAAGTGACAAAAAACTATTAATACTCGTATCACTTTTTTGAATGTGTCGAATAATTTTTTTTACTAGCCTGTATGTGAATAATACGTCATACTATAAAAAACTACATATATCAAGAATAAATAAAGAAGTAGATCTAAGAAACAGAACGAAGCTAATAGAGAAAGGGTTAATTCTGTTTACGTTTTAAGTTAGTGTTGCATCAGAAAAGTGCACCATTTTCAGTCAAAACAAAAACTTTGGTAATGCATTTCAGTTTTTCTTGATATCCGTTTCATTTTACTGGATGGACAAAATTCCTGGTGCGCTAAGTAGTTGTAAATAAACCTGTACGTTTATGAAAAGATCCATGTATGCCACTAAAACAAATTATAAGTTGAAATTAACACAAATACTACGGTTTTTATCGGTGGGACTTTTTAGTCACATCTGCAGTACCAAATGACAACAAGAAGAACCTTTTATTATGTATAGATTATACACAGCCAAAGAACTAAATAAATATTGACATTTTTAAAAATCTCATCCATTTTTCAGTAACAATTAGTAATTTTACAAAAAATGACATTCATATTGCCTTTCCTTATCATAGAATATTAGTCAAGAATATATATTTTACAGAAAAGTTAAAAGATTGTGCTCAAGGTATAAAGTTTATTAATCTATATTTTAATAAAACCCCACTAATATCCCATTAGGTCCATACCCAGAACAATAAAAAGGTTAATTCTCTTTGAACAAAGTTGTGTATCAGCGTTACCCTAACTTCCAAACCTAGCTACGTAAGGGATTGATTAATTATAATCTATTATTTTTTCGGAACAAAAAAAAAACAAAAAAAAAATTCATTGTGAAATGTATCATTTGTTAAACACTGGACTCACCCTAACTTACATAGCTACATAGTATATGATGTAGAACAACAACACCTAAATAAAGTATATTTTAATAGCCAACATTCATTAACTTTTTTTTTTTTTAAAACATGAACTTCCTTAATAACTTATTCTACTTTTTGTATAACAAAAAAAAAGACTTTTTTTATTACATATTTCAAAGAAAGTCTGTCAAAGTTTATATTATATCTTTGTTATAATTTTTGCAAATATACATCCTTCCTATGTATAATGTACATACAATATGTATGAGCCAAGTTTATAATATTTGCTCTATTCATTTCAAATTGACAATGATGACATTTTAGATTACAGCACTTAAAATCCTATTTTCTATAGAGTGATACATAATTAGTGTATTTTTGTGAAATAAATAATTTAATTTAGTACATACTTACAATAGTATCTGACATTGCCTGGAGTTATTACGCGTAACAAACATACAATTTTGCTTTAATAATATAGAAGGTATCTCCCCAATAGGATGAAAATCGTGTATACTTTTTAAAGTTGATACATTTTATTGGAATTGGTAATCTGAATCATTATTTTTCATTGCTTTGTCTCACTCGTGAGTTGTGAACTTTATTCCATTATATTCAAAACTTGATTGGTGTTTGCTCATAAAAGATAAAGATTAATTTTGAGGATTTGTTGGGAAGTTTTAATTGTGAGTCCTCGTGGGACTCAAAGAAAAATTGGGGTTTGACATCGGAGTAATTCTTGCCTATATTCATATTTATTTTATTTTCTCCCTTTTTCTATGTCACAACTGATTGTAGCTGATCTAATAAAACATCATGACAATTAAGCTGCTCTTCCCCTAAATATCTCTAAAATTGTGAGGGGTTTCAGTTTTTTTTTTTAACGCACAAAATAAACACTACTCCTAAACAAATCCGTGGTTCTGCTAACCCTTTTTTTTTATTGGAACACTCACATGTAGCGAGACACTCAACACTTAACCTTTCTCTCCTCTAGAATAATAAAATAATTATAATAGCTTAAGGAAAGAAATAGTAATTATAGTAATATGATTTAATGAGCCAGGGAGTACTTTACATCGTTGTTCTACCTAATGTAAAGTACCATTCATGTTTTAACAATATATAGAAGGTACTTCCCTTTTTTTCTTCCTTAATTTGGCTTGAGCTAAACGGGAGTAAGATTTCATTCATTTCATAAAGTGCTCCCTTTATATTACACTTCCTTTTTTTCTTTACACTGTATTAGTATATAATCTACATCAGGGAGCATTATATACAATTCACTCAGTGACTGCTTTTCATTCTTTCAGGCATACGTACTAATAAACTTTGCTTTATTAGTACGTATGAATGTATGTATTTGCATACAAGAGGGAAATTTATTATTTTAGTTTGGAAAAATTAACATTACTTGAACTAGTTTTGTCGAATTATTATTTTTACATTGATTCCGGTATCCAAATCAGTATAGTTATTTTGATACTTTTTTTGACTTAAAATAAAATATAAAACAAAAAAATCGTTAATGCCAATGATCATTTTGTTTGAGGAGGTATTAGCGCACTTCCTCCCTTCCTTTTGCCTCCTTTCCCATTTTGCTTGGCCACCTTGATGTTCCGGACAGTCTTCATGATCACGTAGACAATGTCTGAACTTTTTTTTTGATTGACATCGGCGTGGAGAAGATCCGAACCCCTTTGCCTTTTTGATTCTTGTTTACTTATTTTTCTTCCCATTTTGATCAAATCAAAACAATGCGCAAGAAAAAAAACATATGTATCGAAAGATGAAATATCACCTGAAACCTTAATAAGTGCAAAAAAATTATTTTAATGAAGTACAATATTTCCCTGTAGAAATAAAAAGGGAGGAGAGAGAGAGATTCAAGTTCGACAATGAAAAGTATTAAAATAGTAGGTCCTAAGAGAAGATAAACGTTAATTACGTCATTTACTCTGAAGCATTAGACGGTACTTGTTAAAAACAACATTTATTTTAAAATAGTTGAGCTCTACGATGAGATTACAACAAGTAGGGAGGCGCTAACACCCTATGTGATCTGTTCATACATACCACCTAAAATATACCAAAATACAAAATAGTTTTAGAGGGATGGACAAAAACGTTTTCGACCCCATCGAAAGCCGACCGGCAAAACAAGGATCGATTTAAAAAAATATATATATAACAGAGAATGAAGTGAAGAGGGTGGAGTACTCTCTGAGTGTGGGGAATATTCAAATCTATGGACATCCAATACCTCAAAAAAGAGGGAAAAAGACTGAGGAGTTGGTATAACTTAAAATGTGGTAAATTAAATTCCTATTCTAAGAGTTATTCACTTAGATTTATATGTAATTGCATGACAATGTATAAATGAATATATTTTATTAAATTAAAAAATGTCGTTTCCTGTTATTGTTGGCATGATATTTTGTATGCGTAATTGTATTATTTCTTTTGTTGGGCTTTATATTTTTTATTACGCATTCAAGATAATCTTTAAAAGTATTTATATAAGTTTTCATAAGGTTATGAATAATTATATGAAATTTTTGTGAGCAGTGTCGAAATAAAATTATTCTGTAAGTCAAAAAAGTTGTACAAAAATGAAGAATATTAAACTATAAAATCCTTTCCCATTTATTAGCCAATGTTTCTTTAGTCTGATAGATTTTTTCAAGGTGTTGAAGTACAAGGTAAATGAGTTAATTAATAAAGCTTTGTTCGTTCTGACAGCTCTAATAATCCCTTTTTTTTTTATAAATAAGTTAATCACCAGCATGTCTTCAGTCACAATAAAAATTGTTTATCTGACCGTCAAAATGTGCCTTTTCAAATAAGACTTAATGGGTCAAAGTATTAACTATCATTTTACATCACAATAACTACACTTTCTAACTTCATAGATGGGATTATATACTTAATAATTGAAATTGCAAACTTATTGTCTGTGCTTCTTTGTTTTCTATTTTTTCCTAATTAGGACGAAATATTTCTTTGTTGAATTCGTGTTAGTGTAATCATAATCATTTAAATATATTTTATTTGAATAAGCGCTCCGACAGCACAAAAGCAAGCTGGGACGATTTTTCTTAAAATTGCGCCTGGATTATATTTTTCAATTATCTTACATTTCTATTAATACATTATTTTTATAAATCATTCAGAGGCGCCGGAAATGCCACTTACAAAATTATTGCTCTGTTATAGAAAATAGATTATATTTGAATGGCCATATGGGAACAACAAGTAGTTTATTCGAAGTCAACTAAATTTGGACAAAACTGATCATGTAGTCGTTTTTTCATTTGAACGAATGAACAAAAAGAAGTTGACAAATGATCACAAGGTAAATTATCCTTATGATTTATGAAAAAATGGGATTGATGGTATATCAGGACACCAATATAATTTTACTCTCTAGCGAAAGGAGTCTGAAGCACAAGTGTGAGTCCCTAAATTTTGGTTCATTGTTTCGCTTTATGTTAAGCCTTGAGGAATGCTTCTATTTCTACCGGATTGACATAGATGTTCTAAATTATCCCAGAAGACTGAAAGTAATAATGCTGTCTTGATTAATACTAGATTCAAGTATGAGTCGTAGAGAACTACATACTAAGATTTGATCCTCCTACGAGATCATCTCTCAGTCCACAGATCGACTCCAAGTCAGTCCTCCCAATAGTCCATAAGGGGCAAATTTGCTCTATCTTCCACACAATCGGACTTAAATCTACTCTAACAATACTTTCAAGGACTAATTGTTCGAAAGAGTATAATGGCATTTGAAAATGGAACATACAGCGGCAGAGGGGGATGAAGCGAAGAAATTATGCTGCAGGTTTTTAGATGCCCTTGTGCTATCGGAGTCTATTTCGTTTCTTTCCATAGAGATAAAATACTTAGAGTGCTTATGCTGAGTAAAATGAAGGGAATTTTTTGAAGCGGAAAGTTAGTTGACCAAAACATGGGAAAATGTAGCTATCACTCTAGATCTTGTATGAAACCATCCTTTACTTCTATAAAAACTGAAGAGTTCCATAAAGAAAATATAATCTAAGATAAAATACCGTGAGGATCGAAAATAAAAGTATTTGAAGCACCCTCTATGTTGTTGACATACCATGTATTACTACTACTATTTGAATATTGTGAACAACTACGACGGCGTCAACTTCTTCTTCAAATCATCACTCTATGTTTTTTATCTTCATGTTTCTTTCTTATTCAAAAGACAGCCATTATCAAAACATTAACGCTACCCACAATATCGAGATAGAAAGAGAGACTTTGTTTTAGGAAAAATCGGTTTCCCGACAATGTCATTGGAATGTTATTTTTTTTTTTACAAAATAAATTTTTAATTTTTTCCATGGTGGTGATAATTTTTTATTTAGTGAATTTTTTAGGGAACATTAATTTTGAAGACCTTATTTTAAAAAGGATATTTATTTTTTCGAATTACCCTATATTATTAAAAAATATAAAAATATGCTGCACCTAGTAATCAGGTGTGGGGTTGGAACAAGTACCACCAGTGCCCCTCTTAATGTCGGCCCTACCCATGGGTAAAATTTAACACCTTATCTACAAATTTGAAATGAATAGCGAAAAATGATGACAACCAGAATAATAGTACAAATAATTTCATTATCTCTTTTCTCAATGATATGGTATACTCCAAGAATCAAAAGTTGTAATAATGATTTATATATGTAAATGTGACAATCTTACAATTTTCAGGAACATTTCTCCATGCATTGTTAATACATACTCTTGACCAACTTTCGGTACATTCCTATTAATCTTATCTCATTCTACTTAATTATATAAAGGCATATTTTTGATTTTTCTTTCTGAGTAATGAGAATTTGTTTAAGTGTTAAATAATTATCCAATTATTATTAACTCTTCATAATAATTGGCCTGAATGTTACAACATACATATAATTATACTTTTCTATTCAAAGAAAATCTAAGTAATAAAAATTCCTTATGACATATTTCAAAATAATAATTATTGCCCTTAGTATTTTAAATTCTAAGCATATCGAATTCACAAAGAGTTATATGTACATTATACTGATCACTATTATTAAGTATGTAGTTTTGGACTCTTTAAGTCTTTTCAAAAACTCATCAGAACAATTCTAATTTTTTTGGTTCATTTTAGTAGTAGGTTGAAGTTATAGACGCTGGGCAACATAATCTCCTTCTTCTGAAAGGCTATAAAACAAGACTTATGGATCACATAAGTTATTGTTTTCTTCATAATGATAGTACGGATTTAATGTTTTGTTTGACAAACAACCTTTATTTAGAATTCAAGTTCACATTGAGTTCAAGAAAATTATTTCTGCCGAGCTTATTGTCCATTGAGCTACGTCGATTCCATAAAATATTTTTCCCATTAAATTTTTCATCTTTTTGTGTTAAAAATTCCATCTAAAACAATTAAAAAAATTATATTTTAGAGTAACAAAAAAATCACCTGGGATTAAAATACTTAAAAAAAATATAAATTTAAATATGTAATATCATAATGTTAATTCTAATAGTACCTTTCGGATTGATAAAACTTGTTTTATTGCTTTTTGGAAAAAGGAAATTATATTGTCACACCCTGTACATGATTGCTAGTATAAAATATACGAGTAAAAAAATATGAAATTAATGTGGAAGATTAAATGTATCATATTCGTAAAAGATGAAAGCTGTCACTGAAGAAGATATCAAAGAAAGTCACAAAGATCTTCTTTTTTTTATATTTAATATTTTTAAATCTGTTAGACGATGTTTATTTTGAAGTTATTTCTTTTGATAATGTAATGAAAAACTTATGTGAACACTTTACACATCAGTTTTTTCTAGTGCTGGAATTGAGTATTACTCGCATCACAAGAAAACCTGGACTTCACTAAATCCAAAATATGCCTGATAGGCTCGGAACATTCGAATAAGGATTACTTAAATTTTCCTTAATAATAAAAAAGAAAGTAAAAATTAAAGACAGCCCCTTTTTATAAGATGAAGAGTTAATTATATAAAAAAGGATAAACCACATTAGTTATAATGTCGAAATTCTGATAAAACTGGAATTCGGCCGAATTTGAAAATTTTGAAAAATCATCCTTATGCGGTAGAGCATTCATAGGAACCCCCTCTGCTGCCAAACACTTTTTTGAGGGCAACCTGGTCTTGTCCATGTCTGAATTCGTAAAAAGAAGTCGCAAGATCGATCTACGGTGCCAGGAGGAAGTCAAAGAGGTTTAGGGGAGAGGCTTTTCATGACTCAAAATCATCAACTATTCCGAATGGAGAATTAGAGGAGTCTTCGTGATGACTTATTAGTTACATTTTGCCCACTGAAGAACCTGAATTTCAATTAGCTGGAATACAATTAGAAAAAGTGTAGAGCAGTTGTCGACTGCAAGTTATCTATGAATAAGGAGTGAAAGAAGATGATGTGCAGTAGCATCTTACATGAATTCGGCCTTTTGTCCCCTCTTGGAGGTTGCCATTGTCACCATTGTCGGCAAAGTTCAAGTCCCTGTATACAATATATATATTGAATATAACTATCTTTGATGTCTACAATATCCGAGTTTATTTGATTTAATTCACATTAAAATGAAGTACAGCATGCATGGCTATGTAGGACTTCTTCACTACTCGGTACCATAATATAGAGATGTGTCTTTAAGAATTGAGCTTTTCGCTAAGAAAATTTTTGAATAAAGAGGAGACAAATTTTAGATTAGGATTTTTAGACTTTTCTTTGGATCGAGGAAAAAATTTAGAACCCTCATCAAATTTCTAAAGCTTTATACATAGGGTTTGCTTGTTGTGATACATGCCCTGGTCAAAAATTATCAAAATCAGGGATAATTATCATAGTTGTATGTGTACCTTATACGTATTATCGAGGGCGAGTTTTTGTTAAGATAGACAGTGATTTTCATTTTTTTTAATGCTGTTATCCTTATTATCTCATTCTTAAAGAGATGATATCTAAGGATGTTGTGTAACCTTGAGTGTGTTTTTGTACATATTGTACTCAATCGAACATATGGTTTCCTTAACTAATAAACCCACTTCTTAACAATGTGAATAAATTATATCGTATTGAATGATTACATATATATCCCATTAAATTCACATCGATGTAAATGCCTTATTTTTTATTTGTAAAAACATATAGAACAATTAAATAGCTCAGTACTTAATCTATAGATCCTTGGGAATTTGATAAAACTTAGAATGAGTATGATGATGTCCATAGATTTATGCTAATATACCAAATTAGTGTGATAAAAAAAAATTGAATGGTTCATCTGGCTGTAATTGAGAGTAATTCAATTTTTTTATGTGGAACCACAAACAAATGACAAAGTTTTATTTGTTATTTAAGAATATTGATATAATTTTTGAAATAAAAAAATACCCCTTCCCGTGAATCCAAGTTTTGTATAAATCTGTAATTTTCAAATATATACCGTTGCACGAGTATATAGCTTTATTTTAATATTTTCATTTGCTTTATATTAAATAAGATGTAGAAATAAATTATTTGGACTAACAAAAATGATATTATTCATCTTGATATTTTCCAATAAACTTCAAACGTACAAATTTTTCTGTTTTGAACTTTTAATGTAGCTTCTCAATAAGTTTCACTGTATTTTTTGGATTTTGATTTGATTTGGGAATGCCATTTATTGATTTCTCACATTTCCAACGATTCGAAGTCTTTTTATCGGCTTATCATATATAATCTTGCGAATTGAAAAAAAAAGTAATTTATTGAAATTTCGAGTCTTAAACCAATCATCTAATCAAGAATTAGAGATTAAATTAAATTTTGTTACTAAAATGGTAAGGAATTCAGGCAAAAGAAAAAATAGTAAATATATTGCACCTGAATTCCATCGTATCTGGTAAAAGTTAGGAAGCTTCTTCCACTTTATTTATGAAGTTGTTTTATAATGACAATAGTCTTGACATAATTCATTAACGTATTTGAAATAATCTCACCATCAAGGGGTTGCTCTTTTGTTAACATAATCCATTGCAACTTGGTATAATCTTTTCAAATGGACTCGTAAAGTGGTAATATATTTTCAATCAATGAGTATTTCAATTGATGTCTGGTTTTATTTCTCGTTTCCAGATACAAGAAGGAGTAAGAAGGAATAATCGAAATAGCGGGGTATTGAATTTTTTAGATTGGTTCTTTTTATTCTTACGACTGAGATCAAATAAAAAATTCATTTTTTTTAATAAGAGCCCTAAAGGACATAGTAAATAAAGAGTTTCATTTCATAAGAACTATTTATCTGTAATAATAAGTTTGATCCCGTTCTGTCGTCGCTTTTCACTGAAAATTTAGTTTCCAATCATTCGACAATTTGTTGGCATCCGACCAAGATTTGAAAGTTAATCAATAAACGGAATATTAAGATTTGTTTTTGGATTTTAAAAAAAATGAAGATTTTTCTATAAAATTGATTAATTGGTCATTGTAATAATATAAGAATTATTAGACATTGTTTATAGTTTGCACAAAAAGTAATTATATTTTCAATACATGCTTCAGTAACTTATTAAAATGGTACACTAACTGCCACTCAAGAATAATACTAATTTGAGTCTAGATTATATTCCTAATTATAGTACTTTATTTTAAACGCTGTCATGTCACCTATTAAATATTTTATAAAAATAGAATTTGAAAATCTCAATAGAGGGAGGGAGTTCTTTCATTTACGCATTTAAAAAAATATATATAACTTCCAACATCTGAAAATAATTGTTCCTCCAAATTAAGGAGTTTCATATGCTAAATCTAGAGAAAATCAAATAAACATTACCCTACTGTAAAAGTTTAACTTTATCATCTAGCTACGCATATGCTTCATAAAATCAAAAGCTATATAAAACCATTCGTTATACCATGGCTTAAAATAACTATCTGTATTCAGTGTTGATAATTCAGTTAAGTAATATGTTATTAGAAATATATATTTACGTCTCATAGGTATGAATCAAGAATTAAGTAATTGATAAACTTTGTTGTCGAAGAGTTCACATTGAACCAGGAGAGGGTAAAATGTATTATTAACTATTTTAAAAGAAAATTAATGAATTTAATCTACATTTTGAGTAAGATTTATGTAATATAATTTTTATTCAATTCTTAGTACATGTTTATGTATTTTTCTTTGGAATAAACTAGAAATATAAGCTATTAAGTATACTTGATACCTAGATGTTCTCTGCTCAAGAATGAAAAAGTAATGATATCAAATTTAGAAAATAATATAAAAAATAATTTATTTTACTGAACGGAAATAAAGTTCATAAAGTATGTAAATTTGAACTAATATTAAGGATTACATCGGTCCTTAAAATGGTAATCAAAATTTATCCTAGCCCTATTATTGGTCTTTTTAAAATTTTAAAGTCCCTTCTTGAATGCATCATTTTCATAAATATTAAAGTAATTTAAGTTTAAGTTAAGTTTATTCATTGCATCTTTCCTGCACGAGAATAGTTAGTCATAATGAAAGTATTTATTATTATATTAAAAGTTAGATATGTTTTATGGATGATGACATCATTGGCTTGTGCCTATATTGACGTCATTTAGCAAAGATTATATTCTATATATAGAGCGTCATTTTTTTTCCATTCGGGCACCTCCTCAAGGTGTAAGACAGAATTGGAAGGGATGTCTTAATTTTGGGACTACTACATTCTTGCTAAATTTGTGGCTTGGTTTTGACAAATATTGTCTAAAAAAAACAGCATCATACAACCTTGGGATAGATTATTTGATTGGTGTAACAAAATTTTGAGTTCCTTCTCTCCCTTTAACAATAATATATTCTTCGTTTTGCGAAGCGTCGCTTCGTTGCATCATTCAAAGTTATTTCCGTATTTGCTATTTTCCTAGGTTGCGATAAATGAATTTCAACTATCTTCTGTTGCTGTCTCCAATTTCAAGATATAAAAATAAATTGTGAACCGCGGACAAACTTATACAATGTATCCCACTACATTATTGAAAATATTTGCATTAGCATGCACAAGATGAAATTGTAGGAAGTAAATACGAAAGTTGTAGGTATTTTTTCCTCTAGCTCTCCCTCTAATAATTTTGCATTTGCTACAAATACCTTAAACCTTCTCTCATTATAAAGTACGTGTATTATAGCTTGTGTTTGCAATATCATACCCTCTCTTATCTGCATACATATCCCTACATTCAGATCCGGTATGGGAAAATCTATATCCTTTATTTTGTCGATACTGATATTTGAATGTTCATATTGTAGTATCGATACGATAACAGCTTCTCATTCAACCCTGGTTTAACCTAATGTATGCAAATCCATAGTCAGATTGACTAAACTCAATATTAACCTATACAATTTTTCCAAAGTTGGAATGAAATTTCAAATACATGTAAAATAACTTTAAGTAAATAAAACTTCATAGTAGGTAAATGACGTCTGTACATCTAATGTTGCGTTCAGAATAACTAAAGTCATTATTTTAAGAGAAATGACAACAAAAAATACCTATTCAAAGAAATGGGTGAAAATATTATTATCTTTTTATTATGAACATAAAGTTTTAAAATATTTTGATTGCAAATTTATAGTTATTATAATCCTACATGATGTTCATTATCGTCATATTCTTTAATAAAACCTTTCAAAAAAAACATTTGAAAGGTTTCAATCCCTATTTCAAATAGTTGATGACATTTAGAAAACATATAAATTTTATCTGCTAATTCCATATTTTTATAGTTAAATGATGATGTTTTTTACCTACATTTATCAAAGTGATTATTGGAATTATATAATTAGAACATAAAGATTAACCAAGGGGTATTTATGTTTTCTCTAGGTAAATTAACATAATGATTTTGTAAAGTTGTTGAGGGTGGTAAAGGTAATTTATGAACAGTATTTTAAGGGGTGTTGTGTTGAAAGACATCGAAAGAAAGAATGCAGAAAACGTTTTATTTTTGTAAAGATTTCATTCCCCACGTAAGAATGTCCCTTGCGATGGCGTGATTGAGGTCTTTAAGACCTTTGGCAATGTTGTTTCTCCTGGAAGGGAGAATTATTTCCAAGAAAGGAAGCTTCAGGGCTTAAAAAAGATACACTACTATTAGTGTTGTTATGTAAATGAAATATCTTTTCTTTTACATATGAAAGATCTTAAAATTCAGGTGAGCTATACTTTTGGACAACTGAGCTTCGAAGGAAAGCGGCGACAATCATAGCAATGGAAAAAAACTTATCATCCTTAAATTTGATAAGTTTAACAAGAGTCAAATGATGAACAAATCGGACTTAAAAAAGTCTCGAATTGCCGTTATTATCAAGTGAACTTTTTTATATATAACATACTGACAGCTCCTATTTTCCACAACTTTACTTATAGATTTATATTTAATAACATTAATTATAGGTACATATTATATCATTACATAATATGATCTTATTTTTTGTAGAGACACATAGTCATATTAAAGATATGACGGATATTAATAAAAAAAACAATAAAATTTTTATGCTTTTATTACGTTTAAGCTCAGATATTAAGTGTGTAATATATTATTACATAGAGTTGTAATAAATTACAGTCCATAAAAGACTTATTTTATGTAAAAACACAAGGAACATAATATTGTCATTACAACCCTCTAATTCATTCGGTATCTCATGAATGCATCATTAAAAAATAATTGTTAAGATGTGAATAATACGAGAATGTTACATAAATTTTCTTATAGGTAGGCAGGCAAAAGTGACACTTTGAGATGATAAATGAAGTATATTTAGATACTTAAATTAATTTAGTCACTAAATGAAAATAAAATATAAACAAAACAAGGACGAATGGACACATTCAATTATTTTGCCTATAAATGTTATCTATAATAATTCAATTGGCCTTTAATCGTATTTTTCATTAACTTGTTTTCACTTATTCAAGGTTAATATACGTGTAAAAATACTCATGATTTATCGACTTTTAGACACTCAAAATATATATTTTTGGAACTTTCTAAATATTTGTTACAACATTTTTTATTAAATTGTCTGATACCTAAAAAATAAAAAGTAGGGTTTATCATTGTAGTTGGATACCGGATAATAAATTTTTAATTTTAATTTTAAAAGAAGAGATAATAAATTTTTAATTAGTCTTAACAATAATTATCCACTCGTTTTTCTAAATTATGTAACCTTTTCTACCCCATAAAAAAAGTTGTCAAACACCCAATGAAGATAGAGTGAGTTTCTATATGCTATTGAAAATTCTTAATTACCTAAAATGTAAGTATTATTTTATGGTAAAAAACCTTTTCAAAATTTATAACTGTCTTTGAATTTTTGATAAATTTGGTAGATTAAAAATTTAGGTATATGTATTTAACACGGAGAAGAAAACTTGTACTTGAGCCTTGGGACTCAATTTGGAGTTCAGTGCGTATTTTGAAGACTTGCAACTCAACTTGATATTATCATCAAAAACTTTGACTCGAAAGCTATTTTATACTGAGCTCAAGATAAGCCATTACATTACGGGCCATATCATATAACTATGGACTTCAAATGAGATGAAAATATATCCTGCGACTCGATTAAAATATTTATAGACATGTATTTATGAGGAAAGACTCAGGACTCTACTTGGACTTGTGGTATAATAACTTTTTCTAACTTCTGATGCAAACATATTTTGTTTAGTATTGGTAGTATTTTTTTTTGTATCATTAACAAATTAAGGTTTTAATTCTTTAAAATAAATCTTTTAATTTTTATATCTAAAAACAAATTTTCTAATTGTTCATAGCTCTTAAAAATAATAAATGAATCAACTATTATTTTATAACCTTTTTTAATTGATTTGGGATCAATAAATAAGTGTAAGTCAATGTAATTAAGATTAACTGCAAATGAAATATATTCTTTAACAAAAAATATGATAAATACAATAATATTGAACTTTTGGACATGAAAAAACCAAAAAAAGATTAATACCATAATATACTAATACACACTCAACCATCTCTATCTCTAAAACTCTAGAACTGTTTGACATATCCCTCTTTTCGAAACATTTTATTGCATTCAGAAAATATTAATAAAATTCAATTGCAGTTAATTCTTTAGTTTTCTAAACGACCTACGTATATATATATACTTTAATATTAATTTCTTTTTTTAAGGTCATAAAGAAAATCTTAATATTTTATGGCCGTAAATTGCTCAAATATTACGTGGAGAAAAAGTACTTCACAAGGAGAACGTTTCCTTTATAAATTCACAAAGCTTCATTATGCAATATTGCAATATTATATTATATTGTGTTATTAATTTGAATTTTGAATGATTTGTACATAGATTGTAAAAACTTTGGATGACGAGACAGTCCTTGAATAGTCCGTTTCTATAACTAAAAACAAACCCAAACAAAAATGGATATAAAAATCCTTCAGCTTAAGTAACAGGGTAAAATAGTTTCCCAAGGGACACCCTTCCCCTTAAGTTAAAAATATTAACTGTATAAGTATTGCTCAACATAAAAACCATCTTGAACAAATATCAAGAAAATTATCTTATATGTTTAAATACCAAATTTTCATAGACATGGTAAATTGGCTGAAAGTACAGTTTTTCACATCTTTTTCAGTCATTACTAATCTTCGAAAGGCAGCTGATATAATTTAATGAAAATCTATTCTTTAGTTTATGAGTTGTTGTGCTTAGTGTGACGCTACTTTTGTTATTTCTAAAACAATGGATTAAAAACAATTTCGTGTTTCTCCTCTCCATCAGAAACAACAATTCAACGTTGGTCGTTGATACATAAATGATGCAGAACGCAGTTGACCTCTAAATGAGGCGGTGAGAACAGAAAACATCAAAAAAATCCATAAAATCGTTTTGAATGATCCGAAATTGAAGTTGCTTGAGTTAGCTGACATCATACAAATCCATACTATCAACAGTGAATATTATATTGTGTTATTAGAGTATTTAAAGAACAAAATCACGGAAAAACGGCCCCATTTGAAGAAAAATAAAGTGCTGTTTCATTAAAATAACGTTTCGTGTCACAAATCAATCAAAACAACTACATTAATGGAACTTCAAATTGAATTTGAATACACCTTACTTTCTAAATTTTGATCCAAATAACTATGGGCTTTTCGCAGAGCTAAAAAAATCATGCAACACAAAAGGTTCTTCGGAAAGCGACTCCCACTTAAGATTGTGAAACGACCGTGGATATTATTCATAATGATCTTAGAAAGAAACATTTTTTTACACAAATTTACGTAACTGAATGGAAGGTACTTACAAAAAATAAGCTAACAATACGTGATATTGGTGTTCACTCTGTTTTTTTTTTTTACTTATCTCTCATTAGACAGGCCAAACTACACAATGTGCCCGTTTCTTGGCATTTGAAAGTGAATTTTTCTAATTCAGAAGAGGACTCAACGTCGTCATGGATGGATTAGGGAAGTAAATCTATCTAGTAATTAGATGCATAGGATTATGTCCTCGACTTCCCAATAGCTTATGGTAGAAAATTCACTGCTCAATTTCAAATATCTACATGAATTTTGTTTTCAGCAGTGCATGTAAAGATTGTGATAAATTATTCAACACTATTAGACACGCTTTTTCAGAATGTCCACAATTACATATTCTGAGATCATTTATTAGTTTAAACCTGAGGGGCCTGGAGGACAATAAAATATATATGAAAATATATTATATCTAATATATATATATATAGAATTATCCCCGATATATAATATCGGGGATAATTCTATTCAGCGTATCATCAAAAAAGAAAGAAAATACTCCTAAAGCTTGGTCGATAAGGAATGCTTTATCAAATGTAAAGAGTTATCTAGCTAAGAATATAATTGTAGGGAAAACCCGTAGTTGCAGAGGAAATTCGTGCTATTTAATTTCGACGGTGGCAAGGTATGGAGCGTTCGAGTTGAAAATCCCTATGATGATCGAAGGAGCTTGGGACTGGGCCTTTAATATCGTTAGATATACTAAGACTTTTTAGCAGGAGCGAAAAAACCTATAAAAAAAAACACCAACAACAAACGAGCTTGTTGTTGGTTTAAAAGCAAATTTGCTATTAATGTTATGTTTGTATTTTATGCTAATGTTTTTAGTTTAGATATATGAATATTTCATGTTTGTAGGCCTTAATCTGGTGAAGAAATTTTAACCTATAATGTTGAATTATATTTTTGTAAATGCATCTTCACCAGAAAATTTTAGATCATTCTAATTTTTATAAATTATTTACTGCCTACAAAATGGTTTATAAAAAAATAGTGACCAACAAGAAATTTTGTTTCAATGAACAGATTATCACTGAAACTGAGGACTATGTTTAGGCAAAAGATAAAGCGTTTTATAAAAGTGGCATTGAAATGTTCAAGCGGCTTTGGAATATTTTAATTGAAATTATATTGATGAATAAAGCCTATTTTGAACGAAACAAAAAGTGTCTTCTTAATTAAGCCCAGGGCTTTTCAGCCCATTTGTTATTTGAGGCAATTATAAGCTTTACATTCAAACTTGTGTGACGAGTTAAATTACCAAAAAACTTGTAATAAAATTTAAAATTTTATTTGATTTAATATATTTATATTAGCCACGATATGGTCTTGCAAATAATATCCGTTAATTTCTTATACTTTTATTATGACGATCAATTTTAGATACTCAAAGTTCTATTTATGGGGCCTTCAAAAGGTCAATAACAATAAATTTTTATAGAAATTGACTATAATTTAGCATAAATACAAATATAGCTTACAGTCAATTTGAAGGAAAATCATTCGAACTTTCTTTTGTGTTGACGAGCCATGTATACATTGGTTTATATCTGAAAATTATTTAATACAAATAACCCTATTTAAGTCACATTTCTAAGATCTTAATTTTATTTTGCAATCTACTATTTTCTTTAAAATGGTAATTTATAATTATTAATTTATATTTTGATGGAGTTAGTTAGGAAGTACATCCTATTTTAACTGGAAGGGGTGCAGTAAATGGAGTCATGCCCCACTTCAGAGTTAAAAAGAAAAAAAAAAGAATATTTTATTTTTAAAATGTAGTTATATTTTTACAATTTTGATCTATGGGTCGGTCCTTAATTAAATTTTGATATATGAACTAAAACCTTATAATGTTAAGTCTGCTTTTTTCATTCCATATGTATCCTTTTTCTGTTAACTGTGGACACAACTGTTTTTTATAGTCTAAAAAAGCTTTAAAATGGTTCAATCCATATACTAAGAGAGATATACTAATGAATGACCAAAAACATAACACCTATAGTTGGGCTTGTGTCTGGAAATCCAAGACTGACCTTAGACCTATATAATTTTGAAAGTTCAGTCAAACTTTGGTCTGTACCGGTCTTGTTGTAATTTTTTTTTTTTTTTTTGGATGAGATATTGTTTTAAATTTCGATCTACGGTCTAAATTTTGGTCTGCACCGAAATATCAGTCCAGAAAAATAAACTAAGACCAAATCCAAAAAAAAAAAAATCTGTCTTGGACCAAGTCTCAAAATAAATAACTACAATTTATTTTTGTGGAACAAGCTCTAAATTCGGTGTGGTTTAAAAGTATTTTAAATAGGGGCACCTTTCTAATAAAGATGCAATATATCCTGTTCTCGTCTGGAACGATCTCGTGAAATCTTTTTTTTTTTAAAGATAATTTTTTGAATTTCGATCCAGGTTTTAAATTTCGATCTGAGCTGAAATATTGGGCAAGAAATAATCTCTTAAGACCAAAGTGGAGGGTGAAAAATCGTTCTCATACCGAGTCTCATAACTAATAATTAAAATTATTTTTTTGTAAAACAATATCTCAATTATCTGTGTTTTAGAAATATTTTGAAGTAAGAGCTCCTCTAATTTGTGTATGTTGTTCGTAATCCATGGTATGACTGTACTTATGGAATCATAACTAAATATGTCTTTCCGTGTTATATACATTTTTGACACATTAAGAATTGTACAAGTGTCTTCCTTTACACTTCAAAGCTCTGATTTCCTTATTTAGCTTTCATACTATTTAAAGTTTATTTTCCATTTTTTTTATATAAATATTTTATTTACTCATAGCTTACATTTGTATGTATGTATATATATTTAGTTCTTCAAATAAACATACAAAAATAGAAAACAGTGAAAAGTAAAAGTCCATTCCGTGTTTTGACCATAAAGAAACGGATCCTATTATCCGAGTATACTGTATGTATGTATGGCCTGAAAATGTCAAAAATATATCTATACTTACATATATAAATGTAAAACTGTTTTCAAGGCTGAAAAATATAATCTTACATATAGATATATATATTTACTTATATAGAAATGACCCCCGTTTTATCTTTTATTTTCGCTTGCTTTCATTATATCGTTTATTCCTTGAAAAGTCAAGAACTGAAAGGTAAAGTTATTATGTTCATATATATTGTATGTATATGTATTTATATATCACTTGTGTAGAGCAAAAGTAATCGTAGGATACACATTATGGAATATAATAGATTTCGAACTCCAACTCTATTCTAATATATTTTTTATGTAATAAATCTGTTGTTGATATTTATTTTCTTATATATACATAGTCTTTTATAGCTTAACTCATAATTTTTTCTTGATCCACGAAATTTGGGAATATTTTGTGTAGTATATAATTTCTTCAACAAATTCTCTATAGATCGTACTGTGAATTTTGGAAGTTATTTGGAAGATCCTCCATCGATGAAAAGTAGTGTAATATTTGTTACTGACTTTTTAAAAGTGATATGATACAATTTGAATCAGAGGCAATGCTAGCTTATATCATTTTTTTTTTTTTGGGGGGGGCGGCTAAGCCCAAAAAATTATCTAACTGTTAAATAATTAATTAAAAAATATAGGTTTATTATATATATATATCATTAGTGTGAATTCTTATTTATTCAGTCGAGTCTTGGGACCTTCAATACTACTAGGACTGATTAAAAAAAAAAAGAAATAAATTTAAGTGACGTCAAGAAAGACCGAAGTTTATAAGTTTTAGAACAAATATGTAAGACGACTGAACTTGACTGAAACTAGACGGAACTGGACGGAACTACAGTCTTCAGTCCTAAATAAGAGCTGACATGATAAAACAGGATAACTTAAGTCCCTCCCCAAAAGGTGTTAGCAACACCATAGATTTTTGTATAATCAGATACTGATGTCAATGCTTTTATTTATATATTTTTTTAGAGTGATATTTGCAAAACTCATCTTCGTGCTCTATCTAAATCTTCTCGTGTCATTTCACGCATTTATTTTAGATTTGAACTTTGGTTTCTTTTGATCCAAATTAAAAGAAGGGTTAGCTATCAAAGTATGGGATGTACATAGTATATATGAAGTAAAAAAAAAATTCTTGATTTTTGTTCACGATTGTTTTTATGTTCCCTTTTTACACATTCAATTTGTGTACCTTTAGAATTGACTAAATACAAAGAACCCATTTATAATAATAAGTATTATTTATGCATAACTCAATTTTATTTTTAAATATAATTTTATATTTCTTGAAATATTTTTTAATCCTGAGAAAAAGCTATGCTAATGCAAAAAAAATCATATTTTATAAATAAATAAATAACTCCCCGATTTTTTCTCCTTTATTAATGCAAAAGAAACTAAGTCGAAATCTTAAAAGAAATAATATTTGGCGCTCAATGTTTAGGAAAGACTTGGAACAATTCGCTAGAATTTTTGTTTTTTGTTCAATTACCAGAGGTTAATAAGACTAAGACTGCATAAAATTAAAAGGTCATAGTAGTCATGATTTTTTAACAAATTGGATTTGAATGTTTTATATGGACACTTATAAAAGAAATTTTTAAAGAATGAATAAATTTACTCTTTTATTATAAACTATTCACTAATGTGGTATTTATCTAACTCAAAGACTCAAATAATGTATCCTCTTATTCGAATATGTAACGTTGATCAACTGAACTCTTTTTAAATCTTGACAAACCATAAACATATCCTTACTGATCATTTCAATTTTTCGGGGTTGTTTTAAGCCAAGAGGCTTAAATATCTTGTCTGTATAATATTTTTGCTTCACTTTCTGAATAAACGATTCATTTTATTATATACTTATCAAGGTAAGTACTCTTTCACTCATTTTCCGTTCAATTGTTCATTTTCTAAAAACTTTCCATTCGCCATTCATTTGTTCATTTTTTCCCTGTTCATTCATTCATTTTTCTGTTCAATCATTCATTTTAGATATCATATATCATTTAACATTTATCTAGTATAAAAGAATACTCGTTAATATATTAAGTTCTTTTTGTTTCGTAATACATAAAAATGAGGCTCAAAGGCGTAGCTTACTAAAAGCAAAAAAGGCAATCCCAGGAGTCCTAAAATGATACTTTCAATTTTTATAAAATTGTGTTTAATTTTTTGGAATTGTTTTTGTTTTCTTAATATCCTCAGAATAAAGGCAGTACTTTTATTCAAGGGAACCTCCTATTTTCAACAGCCTCCCTCCTTCAAAAAATAGCAGAACCAACATATTTTTTCTGAGTTACCTTATTTAATGGAAAGGTTAACACGTGGCATAGACAATATAGGTAAATGCTAAGTGTGCCGTTCATTCAGGGGTGCAATAATGGATGCAAAGAAAAAAAGGTGACTCAGAACGTAAAGCTAAATTTTTCCAACCAACATTATAGTTGGGTCCATAAAAATAAGTTCTGGCCAGTCGTTAATTGTCAGACCCATTCGGATTTCATTTTTTGGTTTTCTGGCTGAATTTTTTTGGTTTTTAATTACTTTTTTTTTTCTTTTTTTTCCAGAGGTGGTAAATCCCTCCTCTTAGTTCATATCTGATATACGCACAGTGTTCTTAGTTTGTATATAGTGTTATTCTCTCCAGACAGGTGGACTTTGTTTTTATTATTATTATTTATTGTTAGAGACATTAATGCAAGACAAGGGGAGGGGGGTGCTTGCCATGTAAGAAGAGAAAATTAGTCCTGAATCACTTATTTATATTTTCGGCTTCAACCTGACATGAATGCACTGCTCCGACCAGTTAATAACTGCATTTTTTAGTTTGAAAATAAAAAGGGCATATCAACTGTATACACTATATAAATATATTCTGGCAGTTGTAATATTTGTATTTTGTAACACTTGTCTACAATTTTCTTTTTGTACATAGTTCAATTTTATATTCTGCATTGGTTATGGATGTTACATTTTTTAATTATTTATAAGAAGTATTTATATTTTTTTCAGAATATAATAAATGTCTAAGCCAATTAATATATTCAGCTTTGTTTAACAGTATAGAATATTGAATATAGATATTATTGGCTGATATTTTCTATAGGACGCCGAATTGATTCAGATTGGCCCTGTTTGATTGCATAGTTGAACACAATACCATATAAATACAAAAAAAACAAGGGTAAGGACAAGCATCCTGTTGCTTTTCTTTCAACTGGATTTGCCTGAGGCCCACAAATGAGTTACTAATCCTAACTAACTCGAAAATAAAGTTATAAAATCGACTAGAATTATGTACTCAAAGACTTGCAACTACGAATTATAGTTTAAGACAAACAATTTGAATTTAATATTGCAATAATAAATCCTCCAAGGCTTACAAGGCCCATTCATCAAGCTGTGTATGCTACCGGGTCTTAAAAATATATGTCTCTCTCTAAGTTTATTAATTAATTATTTGTGGGCAACTTCCCAAATATATGACGTCATGATTTCAGATTGTTTTGGAGCTTCATTTCTTTTTAGCGCAATGGGAAAAAAAGTATAAGTATTTTTGGGAGTGCCATTACAGATCAAAAAAACATTATTTTTAAGCCACTGAGAATAATTACCTTGGATTGGAGTTTACGATGGAAATCTAAATTTAAGTGTCAATTATACCTATATAGTACCTTCCCCAAAAATGGAGTAAATATAGTAGGTTGTTACAAAATACCAATTTTCGGAGAGAAATAAGCTTGCGGAAGGCGTGCACGGAAGTATAAAAGTGCTTTTGGGATTCCCATTTATTACTTCAATGGGAGAAATAACAACAATGTCATTTATATTTAATGTAGATAAGTTCTTAGTGTTTTACCAAGTCTATTTTTTTTCTCAATCCATTGCTTCGTTTAATTGCACAATTTGAAGGAAAATAAGTCATCTCAAGATAACCTTCAAAATTATAAATGGGGTATAATGGATTAAATATAAGTTATAATGGACTAAAAAACATTTGTTTGTCTAGTCTTTTGTAAGTTTTTTATTTAATCTGTTTCTTGAGACGTACATCAATTTAAAGCCGACCTTAACACTTTTAATCTTTATTACTGCACAATATTAAAGTACTTTGTCTCAATTTTTAGCTTCTCTTTTTTTTTTCAATAATGATCATTTATTGTCTAGAGAGCGTAGAAAGATATTCTGTGATATAATAAAATATGATATTGCAATAAAACAACAAAACTTTCTTAAACATCAAAAGAATTGAAGTAAATTTTCAGGAATTACAGAATACAGTATTGTGTAAAAGTTGATCCTTTTAAATACCTACAATAGAATTGTATAATATGAAATTCGAGTATTTGAATATCTTCTCACGCTCTCCAGACAATTAATGATAGATATTTAAAAAATTAAGACAAAGTACTTTCATATTGCGCAGCAAGAAAGATAGAAGTTGCTCATGGCGGGTTAAAATATATGTACTACGAATCAACAAAATATATAAAAACTTTAGAATATACTAGATAAATAAATGCATAAACGTCCATTTGACCTTTTATTTGATCCATTACAACATATTTGGGACTTTGAAGGCTATCTTGAGATGACTTATTTTCCAGTGAATGGAGAAATTAACAGAAGCAACGGGCTAATAATTATAATTAAACTTATAATAATAATGAAAAAGATGTAATATTCTTCGGAAAAAATAGTCAAAAAGCTACTTCTTATGGACAATAACATAATAAACGTCAAAATGGACGCCGTTCATATTTTTTTCCGTTTGTCGTTCATTCGTTCAAAGAATGAGGAAAAAGAGTCAACGCCGTTCTTTTTCCGTTCAATGTCCAAGTGATACTTTTATCCATTTTTGTTGTTGTTTTTTCGGCTTTATCAGTTTCTGAATTAAAATAAATATCAAAATTAACAATCGAGATTCCAAAGAATGTTTTTTATTATTTGATTTTATCTACCGGATGTTGCATGAAATAAGACACTTTTCATTTTAATTTCAATAATATATATATATATATTATAACAAAGAGGTAGAGCTAAAGCCTTATTTATTTCAAACTCTGCTAAAATTATTTTTTTATGCGGTCGTCTTGATGGCGTCTAAAGGCTGCGCATACGCGTTGGGGATAGTCTCCTCGCTAATGTACTCTCAGTTCTAATTGTCGTATGACTTCATGGTGGCGATGTTAGGATGTGAGATGGTGCATCTCCTTGAATCAATGTTTGCCATAGTGTAAAGTCAAGCAGGTTCAAGTTTGCGCTGTAAAAAGGTTCGAAAATCCTTTGCATCGATGTATATGCTCAATTGTCATAGATGCCTCTGCTTAGGTCTCTCCTTCAAACCAAATGACTTGTATTTCTACTTTTTCACAGTCCTGGATACCGTAGACTCCGAGACGTCATGTATCACGTTCCTGGATTGGCTTTGATGACCTCCTTCATTGCTCTCATATCAACTTTTCCTTACCCCCACTGCCAGATTTTTTCGACTGAGAGCTTTCTCTCATTCTCACAGCTATCAATCCGCTGCTTGACTATACAGACTATGTTTTTGAACATCTTGAGATGGTAAAAAAATATCTTTGGGGGTTATTCCCGCCCGGAAAAGTGCAGAATATAACTCGAGATTGTTATGTAATTTATCATTTTAATACAATGCAATTTACTTCCAATGAATGGAAGTGATTTCATTTGTAAAGGATTCCTCGTTCTAGGATTTTTATCCATACATTAGAAAAATTAGGATTTCAAATATTATTTATATATACTCATTTTAACCCAAACATCATCTTATAATGATTCCCTTCACGTGAGTAATAAATGAAATAGAAAAAATCCCTATTTATTTACATACATTACAGTGATTATTTGGATACTGGGTCTATGTACATATTTATATGGACCAACATGACCTCATTTTTGATAACATAATAAAGGAAGGGGCAGAGTGAATTTATGACTTTGTGACTTAAAACCCCTCCATAATGGAAGAAAGCATGAAAATTAACACACTCAAAATTGGAGGGAAAAAAATGTATTTTTATGTCTGTAAAAGGGTTTAATTCCTCTTCAATAATACGTACATTAGGGTGAAGCAAATACCCCAAAAAATTATTAAATTTGGACGGATAACTATTAAACTTTCTTTGAAACTGTGTAGTGTGAATAAACCTAATGAAAATATTTGTGCAATTTCATTGAAACTAGATTAGGTTTGGCTGGAGGTGCCCGGGAAATTAAAAAATAAAATTAATTCGGAACTCTTTAGCTTCATATGAAACTAAAAATATAAACCGTAAAATTATTAAAAATTATTCTCGCTGCCAGCTGTTATCATCGTACACTATTTTTAAAAGGAGATTCTAAGGTTTATTCAAGCGCCAACTGTTGAACTTTCGTTTGCTCAAATTTCATATTATGGTGAAAAATTCTTTGTTTAATAATCTTTCTTCTTTTTTCGCTTTTAAAAAAAGTCTGCAAAGATTCATACTTACATGCTGCAAGTATAATTCTAAGAATTTTACAATCTTTATTTTTTGTTGTATATGAAGAAGTCGTTTATTAGTCAAAAAAGTTCTTTTTGGAAAAGTGTTACTTTAAGGCTGCCATGGCCTTGAAGACAAAAAAAAATATCAACAGAACTTTTTCTTGAACCATAACAACTTTAATATTTTTATTTAGCAAAATTGGTTGCACTGTGTTTCCTGGAAATAAGGAAAAATTCGCATATAATTTATAGATTTATTTATTATAATGAGTACATGATTCCAAGGGATTTTGTTAATATTTATGCACTACAAGGACAGATACTTCTCTTCAACCGTCATTCCACCCCAAATTCATTGCTCACTAGGTTGATCCATAAAAATGCCAATATCATTATATGAGAAATATGAATATAAAAAAGTGTTTCAAGAACCATTTCTTGAGCCATCAAAACCTACATGAAAAATTTCAGCAAAATTCATTTATTGGTTTAGCCATAATTCCAAGGGACACACATACATTCGCATTTAAATATATAAATATAATTAGGGGTTTCTACAGGGGGAGGCTGAATAAAAAACCAAAAAACAAGATCTTCCATTAAAATATAATGCTTGGGACGTCTCTGATAATATATACAGGATTCAGGAGCAAAACGTGGACTGAATGACTGATTTTAGAAAAAGGTCAATAATTTTATTTTTTGATAAAAGATTTTGTAATTTTTTTTAACAAAGCACGACATTTGTGTACATGTTCACTCAATATGGCCGCCCTCAGCAGCAATTACAACCTTCACACTTGGCCCGAAAGCCTTGCAGAAGTTGATGGCGAACTTCTTAGACAAGTTTTTCCACTCCTTCACAATGGTGGCCTTCAAGGAACCAATGTTTGGGTGATATGTCTGGTTAGTCTCCCTCTCCCAAGTACACCGCACAACAAAATCCAACGGGCTCAAATCTGGCGAAGATGATGGTCATATGTCCTTTGGCCAAAAATAAGCAAGGTTGTTGCCGCAGAACTTCTGCCATTTGGGCGATGTGTGTGAGGGTGCACCATCTTGGGTCCACACATAATTGTGTTCTGGGCAGGTGGCCTTGAGCCATGGCAATATGGTGAACCTGAGCAGCTTGTAGTAGGCTCCCAGGCAGATTTTCTCCCAGCCTTAAAAAAGAAGGGAGGCATCTTCTTACTGTCAGACGCCACGACCCCCAGGACCATTGTTTGGGCCGGATGTTTTGTAATGAACACCCCCTTGACTTCCTCTGGTGATCCTCTAAGCCAATGGTCGTTCCAAAGGAGAAAATTTTTACTGTGAATCCATTTGCCTTGATCCATGTACGAACTTTCTTGCACCTTTGTTGTCTCCTTTCCTTCAGAGTGTCCCCTCGCCCATGTCAAACTCGTTAGAGAGGCGATTTATGGATTTTGTGGGGTCCTTCTGAATCTTCTTCTTCAGGTCCCCCAGAAACTCATAATCCCTTTTCAAGTTGTGTCCACCACTTCCTTCTTTCCTTGAGAGGTATTTCCATACTTTTTCATCTGGGCCATCTTGAAAGTGAGTCTGCTGGAGCACTTCACAATGTCCATAATCTTTGCCACCTCAATTTTGGCATAAAGAAAGGTCTGAGGTACTTTAATTTTTGCTTCTTGCTCACTCATGATGACAGATTTGAGGAATGTTTATTATTGTTTACTTTTGCAGAAAGGATAAGAAATTCGGAATATGCAGGGGAAAATCACAAAACCTCTATATTTTACTTACATAATTAGCATTTATTAACAGTCCACGTTTTGCATTAACCCTGTCCACGTTTTTTTTTCTTTTAGAAAATGTTTTTTAAAATTGATGGATTAAACACAATGCTCATGGACAGCACGCTCGGGAGTTAATCTCTTGAACTTGATGTGTATACGTTTGCACCCCAGTGATTCCTAGAGAAAGAAATATACTCTATGTATCTTGGTTTCACCAAAAGATTCCTAGGTTAGAGGGAATAATTGTAATGCAATGCTGTTTACTTATACTTAATCAGTGCAACTCCATCTAACCAATGAAAGGGGGAAATATATATATATGGATCATTTGACTGTATTTACCAGCACAAATACGATGATTTGAGCTTTTTTGGCAGAATTAACTAGAAAAATATCTTTTCAAGGGGATATAGTTTTTTAAATACTGTAATATTTATGCTTTTAGTTGGAAATTAGTGTTTAATTATATTTACCATTTTACCGCGTTTTACTCTATGGTACTACAAATGATACCCCATTCTCAACATTTATTTTTTCCAGAAATCAGTTAAGAAGTATAATGCAAAGTGCATATTTTTAGGTAGAAATTAGCGTTTAAATCACCATATTTACAATTGTACATCGTTTTGAACTAAGCTTCTTCAGCAAAATGAAGTTGAAAAAGGGCTTTTGAAAATGATAAATATATTTTGTTTGTCAAAATCTAACATTTTTTTTTAAAACTCAAGTATATATTTATAAAAAATATATATATAATCATATTTTTTAATCTTTTATTCTTAAGGCCACTATGTATTGCTTTTGAAAAATGTCAATATTTAATTAGTTACTTCATTGGCTATGCACCATTTATACAAACTAATATGTTTTTCTATTTTACTAAATATTTGTACAATTTTACGAACGGAGTTTAATTTGTTTTTAGAAGAATTATGAGCTTTAGTGCTCATGGTAAGTATATTTAAATGAATTTTGTCAAAATGTTTTATCAAATAATGGGAAGAAAGGTATGTTGATAAAATGATATAATATCATCTCTAACAAATAAATATAAAGTTAAATATTTGTCATCTGTTATTGTGTCTGCTCCCCCATAATCAATGTTCAGAATGTTAATGATTGAATTAAAACTAGCTCATGTAAAGTTGTGAGCAGTTACCATCAATTTTGGAATAATAAATCCTTAGTTAAGTAGAAATGGCTCACTAGGAACGGATTTGGGGATTTTTCTCTTTTGCTTTTCAGAGGAAAGGTTGTGTGATGTTATAAAAAAGATAACACATGAGATATGTACATCTATTAGGGGGACACACAGTACCAAAAAAAGTTAAGTCTGTTTGAACAAATTTGTAAAATCCGCCTCACCCTATTGTACATGCATAAAATTATTCAAAATCTAGTTGATGTTCCGAAATGTAAGTATATATTATTTTATCTAAGCTCTCGCTATGATATAAGCAAATAAATCATTTACACATCAATGAAGTTAAAATTCGACAGCTACATATTTATACTCGTATATTCCTATCTCTCAATGTATAAATATGTATTCTCAAAATTCCATCATTCTGGATCTTAAAGACATCGTGTGAATTCACACGATCCAGAGGAAATAAATAACTATATAACAATGGATATAATATTATGTAAATTTATAACTGAATATCATTTTTGTAAAGGACTGTTCAATTTCAAAATAAAACTTAATATGTTTTACAAATACTTGAGATGAGTTCCGTTTGGTTGTAGCAAGAGCAGGTCCCTTGGAGAAACATTAATTTACAGGATCCTGCTTATTTTTTTCTCCAATTAATTAACCTTTATATTTGTTTTGAATTTTGATTTTTTGAAAATACAAATTCGGGAGATCTATTCTCATCTATCCTTTTTGAATGATTTTATTTAGGAATACGGAATAAAGTTGACATTTTTTTATTTTATATAAATCATTTCTGTTATTTTGATGATCTTTTTTAAACAATTTGTTCTCCATCTGAATAATTTGAAAAACTGATCCGCCATGGGCACCCAATCAATAACATAGACTGGAGTAAGTGTATCTTATTTCACCTTAAAACGCGCACTGGCTGTAGTTTTTATAGACTCGGACTAGTTGTAATTTGCCATATAAATGATATAAGCATAATGTAGAGTTTTGATTCATTCTAAGATGAAATTTTTTAGTTTTATCTTTTTGGTAGGAATTTTTGCAAACAAGGTAAATATAAATTTAAGGTTTTAAAAAAATATTTATTGTTTTGGTTGACTGGGGATGCTTTTGTACAGTTTACTTGAAATTTAGGAGGAAATGTTTTGTAATTTTTTTTGGATGAAATTTACAAAAAATTGACAGTATTATTGATGCTTTTTGAATTTATTGTAAGAATATATGTCGAATTCTGACAAAAATATCTGTTGTTAAACATTAAATATTTTGATAACACAATTTCATTTTTTGACAAATTTACCTACAGTTTTTTGCCGACAGTCATTTTCGTTTACACAAAGTAATATAATTTTTTTACAATAAAGTTTTGTCGAAGAGTGGATACTTAGTTTTGACAATCGTGTATATTTTTTATAATTAAAATATTATTTTCCTAATTTGTTGTCATTATTATTCAACTCCTACCGAGTAGTGAACTTCCTTTCCTACTACATTCAATTATATTCAAAACCTCATTGTTCATTCTTATGTGCTCATAGTAGAAGGTGATTAATCTTGAAGATTTCTTGATTTATTTCCACTTCTTCCTCCTTCCTCATTACAGCTGATTGTAGTTAAACAAATGAAACGTCATGACAGATAAGCTGCTCTTCACCAACACAATCTTCAAATTGTCAGGACTATCATGTTGATTTTTGGTTTCTTATTTTTTAACACGGACTCTTTTTTCACTCTTATCGAGGCACCTCAAAAAAATGGTTTTTAGACGCTTCAACTGTATCTTCTGGCGACGAAAATCGTTGACCACACATTTTTTTCTTGATGTACGGGAACAAAAAGAAGTCATTTGGTACCAAGTCAGGGCTGTACGGCGGATGACCCATAAATTCGATATTTGGCCTTTCAAAAAGGTACTGGTTTGAGGCGATGTGTGAAATGCTACAAAAATGTCAAACTTACCAAAGGAAAGTCAAATTGCACCTTGCAACACTTAGTGCTGCCTAGGCCAGAAATATATATGGCAGCTTACGTATATTTACCCTAATTCCTGCCCTTTGTCGCGGGCTTGTGAGTATCATTTGTCCTCCTACTCAAAAATTGTACTAGAATGTAGTTCTGACATAGATGTATGTACATATCTCATGTGTTATCATTTTTACACCACACAACCTTTCCTCTAAAAAGAAAAAGAGAAAAATCCCCAAATCCGTCCCTAGTTAGTCATTTCTTCTTTACTAAGGAACTATTATTCAATAATTAATGGGAATTGCTCACAGCTTTACGAGAGCTAGTTTTAATTCAACCATTCAACGTCGAAAACATTGATTATGGGGAATCAGACACATTACCAATTGACAAATATTTCAATTTATTTTGCTTTGTTAGCGAGTTAACGCTATGATATGATATAATTATATCAACATACCTTTCTTCCTATAATTTGATAGAACATTTTGACTAAATGTTACGTTAATATTTTTGTTTGAAGACGGATGTTTTGATCACTTACCTATTGTAATAAAATCTTCACACAACATACAGTGTAGGGACAAAGTACAGTTCTCTCTCAATTCACTTACTTATGAAGTCTTCTTGGAGTCAATCAATATTCTTTTCGTCAAGTTTTAATAACTTGATAAGTACGTCGTACAAGTCTTTTATTGATTGACTTTTATTACTTATGGAATCATTCATATATATATTACATTGATATTATGGGGGGGAGGGGGGCTATCTACTTCTACTTTTCATATATTGTATATATAATTGCCTTGAAAATATATCCTGTTAAGAGAGAAAACTAACAGAGAATGAAAGAGATAAATTTTTATATGAATACTTACAACCATTTTGAATTATCTAAGAAAACGACTATAATTACATTCTCTTGCCAAAAAATAAAGAACAGAGCAAGAAGAATTGTTCGCTCTATTAAGTTCCTTTCTGACTCTTTTATTCTGCCTTCCTCATCTAAAAGAAAGAATCAAAGTTTTCACAATATGTTGAATTATCTGGAAGGATACTTTCTACAATGAATGTATGTTTATTGATTTCAATGCAAATCTTTGGATAATGAAATCAATGTTTGTACTCAATGAATGTCATGTTGAGTTGCAGGATTCAATATACTTATATCCCTTATGAAATCCAAACTTATTGTCTCAGAATATAAATCCAGCTCTTAAATTGTCTCATTAGAATAATACATATGAATAATTATAATGAGTGGCTACCCAAAACTTGTAGTAGCATGACTAAACCAAGAAGAGTAGAGTTTTATGGAGTCAATAAAATGAAATCACATTCTCAACACATTGTTAGCTTTCTTGACGATGAAGGCGGTGTCATGATGGCAACTCGGAGCGAATCCAAATTTAGAGGAAAGGTACGGCAGACATTTTTCTCCAAGAAATTCTAAGCTGCAATGTACAGGGGGTTGAGGCCAAGGCTGGAGGAGGGACGCAAATGGAGACACGCAAAAAGTCAACCATATTGTTGCTGCCGAATTTTTTATACTTCTTTGCTATATGAGGTTATAGTGGAATTCTTGATTTTGTAGGAAGAACATTCTTTGCAGCTTTCTCGTCACATACATCGTCACAGAAGAGATCGCACACACGTTGTGTTTTTGTTGGCGTTTCGACATTTTTACACTTAAAGAGATGGGATAAAAACAAATCTTGTTAACTTTGGTTTCAGCTGCAGTTTTGTTGCGTAATGCAACCACCTAACTATAAATAAAGAGTCCCCACCCTGTTGATATAATAATTACCACCGCCAAAGATAAGGAATATAACTTCCTTATGTTCACGCGTCGACTGGCTTATTTTTAAGCAAGATTACTAAAAAAGTTACTAATCCTATTAGGTGAAACTTTGTAGGAAAGTTATGCATGTTAAAAATACGAACCCATTCAATTTTAAGAGGTCAAAAACAAAGATTGACGTCATACAAAAAAATTCCCACATTATTCAAACTAGTGTAACTTCTAGGGAAAATGAATTGAGCCCGAGGTTTGGGCTTTACTGAGTAAAATCAAAACTTCATGTATATACTAAAAAAGAAAGAAAAAGTTTTCATCCAACATATTCCTTGATATAAAATATAATAAATGAACAAAAAATACAAAATAAATAAAGTTATGATTTTTATAAATCACACTATTACTCCTAATTTGATGAACTTTCTACTTGCCATTTTTATTAAAATTTATAAGGGTTTTACTTTTCTATAGTTAAAATTTAAATAAAAATCAAGGACTATTTACCATGAAAAATTTAAGATCAAAAACCAAGGTTACGGTTTTCTTTTTTTTTCATAACAAAGATAAAAATAAACTATAACATGAGTTTACTTATTAATTGAAAGCTTCATACTGATCTATTATTATATTTGCCTGTTATTGTTTTGGTATACGATAAATTGCTGAAGAAATGTTCATAAAAAGGCTAATTTCTTTATCTCTTATGCCTTGGGCTTGGATTAAGTTACATTTTTATTTCTAATCTGGTCTACTGTCAAAAACACCACATATTAAATTTTAGTCAAATCCGTTTCCTCCGGAAAATTTATCATGGAATGAGTAATATACAGACCCGTGCATTTAAATTTGGACAAATTTTATGGTCGTCAAGAGCAACAACGGTGATATCTACAAGTAGCTTTTTTATATGGAGAGGTTCTGTAGGGTGTATTTATAACTTGCTGAGAAAAAACAAAACAAAATTCAACATCATGAGGATGGAGCACAAAAAGGTGATCAAACTCCATTGCACAAGACCCTTGACATCATTAAACCTTTTATGTACCCAAAAAGGTCCATCTACACGAACATCAAGAGCTACAAATACAGGTATGTCCAACAGGTCCAAGCAAAGTCCCAAGAGTAACAGAAAGAGTACCCCAGAATCCTGGCTGGGCCCAAGAGGTCAATCGAAGCTGACCCTGGCAAATTTTTGTTCTTACTTACCAAAAAAAAAAGCTTCGTGCACCGTTGTACCATCTCCAGAGCCTTCAACAAGTACTTAAGGTACCATAGCTACCTACTAAGTGTGAGCCACCTATTAACAGATTCAATAAAGCTAACCAGAAAGCTAGGTGCAAGAAGATCCTGTGTTCCTTGAAGAACACTGTAGGAAATTTGCGACATGGTAAGATATTCACTGTTGATAAGAAGAGAAATATCCAAAATGACAGATAGTACTTTACCACAACTCGTAGAAACTTACTACAAAATTGGAATTTGTCAACTTACAAAAATTTTCAACTATCCCAAATAACAAGGGAACATATTTTCAAGGAAGTTGGTGAATGACATCAAAATGCCATATGCTTAACAAACTTATTTTATATTATAACTTAAAATGGTCCTTCAGCATTTCTATTCCCACTTTTCTGACTAGCCCTGATCTCTCTTATCTCGCATTCGATGTATTTCTATATTTGGATAATGAAAAGTGAAATAATTATATTTGAAACTGTCATTACATCATAATGACGTCATGTTATCTTTGTCACATGTCTCGATACAATAAGAAAAGTATCTTTGCAACATTATCATTTGAACCTAAGTGAAACACGAAGAAATTATGGATTATTCATTTTCTTGTAATAACAGTTATATTGTTATTTTATTATTAATTTTCATATGAAAATTCATTACCAAGTAAATGATGGTATGGATCAAGAAATTTTATTTGTTTGTGTAATTCAAAATTTGCAATTCGATGATTATATGAGCTAAATCTAAACAAACTACGCATTAAATAGTTACAAGGTGGTAAAGAATTAGAGTACCATTTATTTGAACGTTGGTCAATTAAAAATATTGTGTGTAGAGGCAGACTTTGCAGTAAAGGCTATAATTGAATCCCAATACAGATTTGAGGCTCAACAAGGACTCCCTGGTGTTAACTACGTAAATAATAAATAACAAAAGACGTTATAGGTGTAGATCAAATTTGCAGGAGCCCAGGTCCCAGACAATATAAAAAAAACTGTTAATTTATAAAGCAATAGTTACCATAATCTGTAAGTATTTAAATTTTTTATGGGACTTTATTTTTGGCCCACCCTGTACATGCATTAAAAAAAAAGAAGCTTAATAAATTTGATGAGCTCTATTAGCTGCTTAATTCAATATAATAAAAAAAGTATACACATAACTTTAATAAGCAAATGTTGTTTATTTAAAGCGCATTATATGATAAATAAATGTTTCAACAAAATTGTTTTAAATATATTATTCACTAACATTTTATGTAAGAAAAAGATTAAGTATATACGAAACCTGTCAAAATCATTATTCTTTTAGATATAAAACAATATTTTTAAATTTTTCCTGGTGATTAACATTTTTTTTTTTTCATTTGTGAAATTAGACAGATCGTTTTCTCGCTTTGAAAATCGATGAGTAACTACATATGTATGTATCTTGTAGGCTTTAAGTTATACAATGTAAAGTTTGATCCTTATTTTCTAAGAATCATGCGTAGATTGTAAAAAAAATATAGGATAGGATGAACAGAAAGTTGACAGAAAAGAGAGGGACCAAAAATTTCAGCAGCATGATTAGATTACGAAAAATGTGATTTTATAGAATCAAGAAAAAACAATATGCTTAAATATAATATTTGACTTTATTTTTTATTCAATATGTTCTCCTTTACAAGCAATACCAACCTCAATAAACAACTCTTGACGAAGAAGACCGTATTCCATGGCGTACCACGCTATCATAATGGTAGCTCGGAAATAATTCAAATTTGAATCAAAGGTGCGGCAGAAACTTTTCTGCAAAACCCTCCAAACCGCTAAGTCGTACAAAAGGCTGTAGTAAGGGGTGGAGGAAAGACATAATTCGGCCCTATTGCTGCTGCAAGAAATTTTGACTCCTCTTGGATGTACGGACTATCATAAACTTCTTAATTTTGTTGGCAGTCCGGAAGAAAGTTACAACGGTTTCTGTGGCGTTCATGGCACTGACACCGGTGCGAAGAAAATTACATACACTTATTCTTTTTGGCTATTCATCCAAAAAAAAATATTATACTTAGAGATATGGGATATAAAAAAAACTTGTTTACTTGTGTATAAGCTATCGTTTGGTTGCATTATGAAATCTCGTGATTAAAATTAACGGTGTAAACTCATAACTAATTATTACTTCAAATTTTGTGTCCCCACCTTTTAGGTCACACAAAAATTTACATTGGGCATATTAATCGGGGTTTAAAGGTGAATTTGAGATATTATTTTTTTTCGAAACTTTAAAATCAATCATAAAAAGCGATTTCGGCACAAATAACATGACCAGCTTTACGGAGTCGGTACATAAAGTGTCCAAATCCGACTCCAATATTTTGGATGTCATCCACTCTAACTCCAGCACACAATTTTACAATAGTATATTTTATAGCCTATATTAATTGTTCATTCATAAGTTTCCGAACAAAATTGATGAACTTGTTACGTTGGGACAACAATACACACAACCTCTCACTGTAACAGCATACTTTAATCTGATGAAATTGACTATTCATCATAATATATATATACATTTTCCAACCTCTTTTGTGACACTCAAATACTCTTGTATTCTTATGAACAAACACCCTCCTGACCTACTATTTTCAAAAAACTAGTCATTAAATATTAATTATACAATGAATTATATAATTGTGTTTTCCAAGCTCAGCAAACATAACAGTTAAATAAGTTTTGGTTATAAAACTTTTTATCACTAATTCATCAGATATCTCAACAATAAAATAACACGTTGGCAAAATAGAACTAATCTCTGCAGTTCTTAACAAAAAATAAGAAAACACTTAATTAAAGTCACCTACGTATTAATGAACAATTAATGAAGAGAAAAAAACATCCATGAAATAATTCAATTCAACTATTTTATTCATTTATTTTTCGCAAAAATGTCCTATAGCAAAAGAGTTACAAAAAATTTGTTGTTAATTTACAATTAGTTAGTATAATTTAATTATTTATTACAAAAATTATAACACAAAAATGTCAAAATATTTTAGAAGAAGTGAATTAATACTTTTCCCTCTACTTGTTAGCTTATAATATGTTAATATATGTAATCTGTCAACATAAAAACAAGCATGAATGGGGTTTCTCAAAATTAAGTCTGCAATACTTTTGTATCCTTCTACAAATAACATTAGCAAAATTTCATTTCTTTTTTTTTGCCATTGGATTGATATATTGTGTTTCTTATTGTTTTTAATCAAAAACATGAAAATGATCTTAATAACCTTAAATTTCTGGGTTTCTTTGGGTTTTTTTTTGAGAAATGTTTTGTTATATTATCTTCATGATTTAGTGTTGTTTTCGCCTTAAAATATAAAAATAAATGATAAATACATTAAATATAATTTTTAAGTACATGTTTCTAGATTCAAAACATATTTTTATTGTTTAGGTATCTTTTTTTAATCGGAGAAAATGCTAAATCAGTACCAAAAAGATGACAATTGGACATTTTCTGTCTAAATCTAATAAATTCCTCAATTTTCATTCCACTGATGGAAATCATTGTTGGTCGTAAAGTGAAAAAATACCATTTTATAATATCAAAACAATATTATTTTAAAAGTATTTAAAGATTTGTTGGTTGAATTATTTTTATATTTATTGATAGTAGTTGTTATTATATATATAAAAATTCTCTCAAGGACACAAAGCAGATTTTTTGGGTTATAATATTAATCTTTCATGAGGTTAAAAGGAACAAAACTTGTTGACTGGTGTAATTATTGCCAATTTATATCAGCAAATCATTTTGACAAATTCTTTCAAATTGCATAATTTTTTTTTTTTTTTTCCTTCTAAAATTACATTTTTTTTCTATTACTAATAATAATTATTTACGTGGATACTTTTAAAGAAAAAGAGTTTTATAAAAGTCTCCATTTATAAATTCATTTAAATATAAAAGCTCTCCTGTCAACAGAGATCCGGTTTCTCCTAGAGTGTCTTCAAATACCACATCTCTACTTCTTGGCATTGATGTAAAGCCTCATCTGAAGCGTTCTCAACAATTGTTCGTCTTACCCTCTTCTTTGCCATTCGTTCTTGCATTCTTTGATTTTTTTCTCTGTAAATAGCTTCTTCCATGGAATCAAATCTTGGGTCGTTCCTTGATTTCAGGAGCAGGAGGAGGTTTTTCAAGTTTCATTATGGACTGAAGGAGACAGATAGGAACATGAATGTGTGGGATATCTTGGTTGTTACTCTTTATGCTGCAAATTTTATATAAAGCAGTAAACATTCGTTTTATTATTTATTACAATAATTATTTAACAAATTGTAAAAGTATTTAAATAGGAGGGAATGGAGAATATAGTTTTTCATTTTACTGGTTTGCTTATAATAATAATATTTACTTACAAAGAAAGATTAAATATGAGCTAAAAATTGTATTAATTTAATAGTTTTTTATGTGTCATAAAGCTAAGGTGGGGAAAAAATGAAAATTGAGCAAAAAAATTGTGTTAAGAATATTAGTTTTTAGTGAATTAATTTTCTTATATTTTCATTGATTGTAAAGGTATTCACTGCAAAATTAATTATTTGGCGTTTTATTCCCATTTATGGAAAGGTTATTTTGTAACGTCATATTGATCATGTTTCTGAAATAGTAAGTAGTTTTATGTAACGCTGTGAAGGGATCACTCGACACTGGAAGATATAGCGTAGTAGTGATAGGATACTTGAAGGAAGGAGGCAGGGGCTCAAATAATTTCCTTATTAATCACGCCGGTTTGAAATTTGATGAGTAGGAATAAAGATAAACATGATTAGCAGTAGTGATGGACGTCTTACGGCATTATCTATTGATGGGATAACTTTTATTTCATAAGGTACAAATATTCTTGTGGATTCCGTTCTTATGCACAATCAAAACTTACGATCACGAAATTTAAAATAAATATAGATGATCGTCACTAATAATAAGAGATGGGATTTTAGTGAAGAAAAAAACACAGTTTACAGATTAGAAAAAAGAAACTCTTGTTTAGTGATTGTTCCTTGTTGATTTTGTAATAGATTGTCGTGATGTTAAGATCTCTCTCGCTTACCTTTGTTGTATTTCAAGGTTCTACTCTTAATTTCTCCCCCTCTCCCCCCCCCAAAAAAAAACCAACGACGTATAAATAGCAGCTGATGTTAACAAGAGTCTTCATTCGTTAATGCCATAAGTCTCGTTTCCACTTTATCCTGGATCTCTACAAATTTAATTTTCGTACTAATAATATCTATTAGCTAGCTTTCCTTGCACAGTTTTACACAAATCTACTAACCTTTTATGAAACATAAATAGTGATGAAAATTGGGTGCATTTTCAGTTCGCCCATTTTTTTTTTTTTTTTTTAATTGGAAAACTGATGAGTCAATTTTATTTTCCTATGTTGTTGTCATTATTATTCAGTTTCTGTCCTTTTCTACTACTCACAATAATATACAAAACTGACTTGGACATTTATATGAACATAAAAGATTGGAAGTAACCTTAAGGGTTTGTTGCGTAGTTATTATTCTAATTGAGGGTCGACATCGAATTAATTCTTGCTTATGCCCTTTTGTACTTGCTACTCCCTCTCCCCTTATTCACAGCTGCATGTAGCTGATCTAATGGAATGTTATGATAGCAAATCTGTTCTCACCCAAAACAATCTTCAAATTGTCAGGGTTACCATGTTGATTTTGAGTTTTTCTATTAACACAAAATGCTCCCATTTAGAATATATATATAAATATAAATCTAATGCCATTACAAAAATTGAATTTCACAGGAAACGAATTTACTGGGAATGAATTTAAAGGGAACCTATTTACCGACTACGCAAAAAAAATATACTTATTTTTCAAAATAAAAGAGACTCAACTTCTAAAAAATAGAATGACATGGTAAGGACTATTCAAACTTTTTGCTTTAAGGGGGGAATGTTTAACAAAGTACATATGTAGGTAGGAAGACTATCAAGTGAATCAGTTTGGCTCAGTTCCATATTTATCTTTAAAGTCTTATATATTGCCTTTTTGACTATATGCCTCCACATAAATAATATGTCTCTCAATTTTAATATATTATAGAGTATTCTTTATGTATATATATATATATTTTGAGTCATTAAGGAATTAAACATAAATTGAAATCACGTTGTGACTACATATTATGTATAAATATTTAGAATATTTTTGTTTACAATTTAAAAATATGTTAAAATATATTATAAGTTATGTAATTTGACATATCTCTTTTGGATATGATATAGTTGTCCGTGTTTGGGTGTTTTTTCAAAATATTTGTGCTTCAAATAGAAACTCTTCTAAGATATTTAAGTAAATAGCTTTTAGGAAATTTAATTTTTTACTTGGAAATGTGTTTTTTTTTAATTCATTTAAATCACATGCATACATCATATTTTTAATTGAATCCATTATACGAAATACACATGAAATGGTAAAAAAATTTGGTCTAATTATATTTAAATCTATATCAAAGATTGTGCATTCTGCAAAATTTTCTTTAACCTCACGAATGATCAAATAAATTGAAAGTAATCATGTATAAAAAACGAATTGTGGATTTGTTACTAATAATATCTTAATACAACTTTAATTACAGCTTTGGGTCGGATAATCATGCTTATTTTATAAACAATGCAGTAATTTCATTTCTTTTATCAAGATATAATTGGTCATAAATCTCTTGTGTTTCAACTTCACCTTACCCTTCGCCAGAGTGTTTTTCCAACCCAGAGAATAAAATATGAAAAGAAATATGTACTGGGAGATGTATTATTACGTATTGGGCACAAGTTCTTTGATCGTCATTTCTTAATTTAGAAATAGTCTATCTTCTGATTTCTACAGTCTATAAAGAGTACAATTATTTTTTCCAAATAGTATTTTAGATTATGAATGCAGTGGTATTTTATACAATAGTAAAAATGTAGATTTTTGTTCTGGTATACTGAAATCATTGTGACACATTATATAAAACAATTACTATAGACGAGTTATCACATCTATTGTGTGTGAACGCGTATACGTATATACAGGGTGGAGATTTTAAATCCAAAACATCTTAGCAGCCCCATAGTTAAGGTCTATATGTATGAAAGTGTGCTCATCATATTTAAATGACAAAACTATATAAGAAAAAATACAAAATCCTTGACTTGTTTTTCCCATACGAACGCCGTACATCCATTATTGAGTCCCCCTTTCCGGGTGAACACCCAAGGACGCATATAAATGCATAGATAATGATGCTAGATAGGTTTAATTTATGTTTACAGATCCGGTGTTATCCTAGAACTTTGTAAAAGTTTGTCCAAATCGGATATTGGATTAATTCCGGACAAACCAACATTTTAAAGAGCTTTATGAATTGGAAAAAGGAAATGTGGCCTCCTAGCTCGGCGGATCTGAACACCTTGGATCCTTAGTAACTACCGCCAAAGCATCACATACAGCCAAGGAACCCTTCTATTACCAAAAAATAGTTTCAAGCTCTCCAATGGCCCCCAACGGCGGAGAGTATTCAACCATATTTTAAGAGGCCCTTAACTGTTAATCCCTTCCCCCTCCTCCTTCTATATTGCAATAATTTTAGTCATACTTGAAGGTACTCCTTGGGGATTGAACAAACAAATATGTTTAGATATTGGGCATAAATGATATTAAACGAATTTATACTGTGTTATCATTCATCATGAAGTTTGATCAAAATACGGGCAATTTTCTCCGGGGTAATTTTCCTCCATGTCAATTTTCCCCATGGCAGTTTTCATAGTACCCTTATCATGGCTTGTGCCAGATTCAGGCCCAGACTGGAGGCTTTGGTTGAAGCTGGAGATGGTTGGTTTGAGTGATTTACTTCACTATGGAGACTTACGTGTAAAAGCAACAGATTTGTCAATGGCTGAATTAATTTTAAGATACATTACCCTAAATTTTTTGGATTTAAAATGCCGATCCTATACATAAATATATGACATCGGGAGAAGAGTTGCTCTAACGGAGATTTGCTGAAATAAACTAACAAGAGTTAATGTATATATATTAGGGATGGGACGGTACACTAAACCCCACGGTTTGGTACGAACCATGGTACACCCTTCACGGTACAGTATTAATGTCTTTAATAGAATTAATGTAATTTTTCAAGTTTTTTCGATAATTTATTCATTAATAATTTATTTTCTGCATAAATAAATTATTCCTAAATATACTTAACTTCTCTAAAAATCAAAGGTTGATATAAAATATTTATATATACTATTATTAAAGAACTAATGATGCCTATGTCCTCTTGGGATTTATCACAATTATGTATTTTGTTAAACAGTCAAAGGTGTCATACATATGTATACTACGTTTGCTTAAAAAATCAAAAAAATAACTCCTCCCATAGACACTGAAAAAAAGGATAAAGGCTCTATTTTCATTATTATTAACCAGTTGACCTTTTTTCTTTAAAAAATATTTTTTTCTTCATATTTTTTTGTTTAATCCCTTACTAAAAGATTTTTTTAAGAATTAAAATTTTTAACAATAAAGATATTCAATATAGTTAAATATCAAGCAGAATAAACATAAATTTAGTTTAGTTTAAAATATAAAAGCAAGCGAAAAGACACGTCATTTTTACATTAAAGGGTGTAGAAAACGAGGGGAGTAGTTTATATTTTTTAAATAAATGCCAAAAAAATATTGGTTTTGGAAAATATTTTTTTAAAAGTCTCAACAACATCCCTTTGAGGAAGTATAAATGCCTCTAATATTTATTAGAGTGTTTTTAACTTGTTTTTATTAATTAAAATATACAATGTGGAAAAAACAACAACAACAATATACTCAAAGAATTAGATACCCATTAGGCCACACATAACCCATCCAAGATGAAATATCTCAGATTGTGTCAATTCCACAGCCCTTACTCCTCTTCTCTGGACGTCATAAGAGTACGGCCCCTACACTAAATATATGAATACACTATTTAATACCTTAAATAAAAGTATGCACTGGAAAAATGTTTATGTATATAGGTTGACCTGTATTAAAAATACACATAAAATATATCAAGAGTTCTACAAAATTGTTAAATAAATCAAGTCCATCAAGTGCTGTATCTTTAAAAAAAGTACAATCGGTCAATTTTTTCCTTCTCTTACATTGTGACTTCTACTAAACGCATATTTGCTGTAACTAGGAGCTATATTTATTTTGGGAAGTCATTTTTTTTAAACAAAAATGATTTAGAACCCAGCTGTAATTTATGTTCCATAACTGCATTTCATACTCATTTACTTAACTCTTAAAAAAGGAAATTAAAAATAACTTCTGACGTATAGAACACTTACTATGGAACGTAAACGACGCATTTTCTTGAATTAAGCAGAAATTAAAAAGAATAATAACTTATATAGAAAGGCATTTTCTTAATCCTTAAATGCTGTATTTTTCAATATGAAAATAATTTCATCAGATGAAAAACGTTATTTGCGTGTAATATACTGAATTTTTTTTTTTAGATTTCTTTTCCTAATTCTTAATTACATACTTAGCGTATTTTCTGATGCAAATTTCAGTAAAATCTACTCCCACTTACGAAAAAGGTTGTTTCAGATGTAAAAAAAAGTCACAATTTGACACATTTTAGTTAAACAACATATAAAAGGGTGTTTTTTCGATATGTTGCATCCCATTAACGCTAGTGTGTTCATATGGTCACAGTACACGTCTTAATGTTTAAATTCATATTAATTCGTATTAACAGGATGATTATTAATAAACTTGTATAGATCATGTACTTTGGATATTTTTTCATTCCTTTTATTTACAACACTTGACAAAAAAAAATCACACATTTGATTTTCATGCCATTACTGAGGTGCACCATCAACCAACAAAAATGAGCCAATAAATTAGACAAATGTGCTGCAACCGTTCTTCAACTTTTGAATACCTATACAGATGATAAAAAATCTCTGCCTTATCATATCTTCACCGATAATCTTTTTACAACAATTCCTTTATTGAAAGAGCTAAAGAAACAAGGATATGAAGGAATTGGTACCATTAGATCAAACAGAATAGACAAAAAATGCCCAATATTCTATCCAGAATTATTTGTAAATGAATAAAGAAGATCCAGTCATAGAATCAACGAAAGATTTTAAAGTGAAAATTAGTTGTTAGAAAGATAACGCTTTCGCAACTTTTGCTTCAACTGTTTTGGGCCATCATCCTACCGGTAAAGTGAAGAAATGGTCAAAATAGAAAAATAAATTTATGGAAAAAGACATACCATCGATAATCAAAGAGTATAACAAGTCAATTGGAGGAACAGATAGAATGGATCAAAACATTAATTGTTATAGAATTTGGATCTAGAGGAAAAAAATGGTGGTGGAGTTCCTTCACTTGGTTCGAAACGTAATGTGGGCCATTGTATAAATTGCTTTCTTCCATTTCAACAAATATAAATATTGAGTACTACCGTGACTAAAGAGAATAAATGTATGAAGAAATTTTTTTGTACCTTAATATGCCTTGTGTGATCATATGAACACGGCGTGGTTCTCGAAAATCAGTTCAAACAATTAAAAAAAATAATTATAAATGTCAGGATATAATAAAAATTTACCCAATTTCTGTAAGAAAAAAAGTCTCGTCATTAATGGGATATATGAAACAAATTCATTTAATAAGGTAGTTATTGTTGAAAGGATCATTGTATAAGTTTTTTTGTTTTTGTTTTTTTATTGATTTTTTTGCGTAACATATGTACATAATTACAACTTTTCTTTTAGAAAATTCTTCCAAAAATTGTATACAATTTAAAAAAACAGAGTAATTGTTGATTTTTTTTTTCATGCCAAGGATTTGTAACCTGGCTTAACTCTTCATGAGTTTTTTATTCAATTGATGTTTAAAAACTTTTATATTTATTAAAACAAAATAATTTACAGGGTTTTCAAATAAGAGGCGTTATTTAGAAAATCCCGCTATTTTGGTGGATGTCACTTTGAAGCTCTAATTTGTTTACATTTGACATGTACAAACTACGCCATTAATAAAAATATGGACTGATACACTCTTCAACAACGCATTGAAATGATTAAAATTCATTATAAAAATGGGAAACACCTGACAGAGATGGTTCGTAAGACTAACACATTTTTGGGTCGTCGTAAAGCACCTTGTTGGACTGCAATACAGAAATTGGTGGAAAAATCCGAGCTGTTGGGACAGGTTAGTTATGTAAAGAATACAACCCCTGCACTTCGCTCAAGAACAACTGAGAATATTGCTGCTGTAGCCCAAAGTGTTGAAGAAACTCGTTTTTTGGAAAGGAGAATTCCACAATGTTTACTTTCAATTACGTGCCACAAGCAAAAAAACCATTATTTTTATGAGAAAACTTTTCGGCCCGTCTTATCTCTCGAAGAGGTGATTCCATGTGACTTAACATCTTGCTACTCTTCTTTTGGGGCCACATGAAAGGTAAGGTTTACGCCAACAGCCCAGCATCATTCAAGACTTCAAAGATGGAATTCGTGAAGATATTGAGGGCATACAGCAGCCACTTTGCCATTTGGTGATGGAAAATTTCATAAAAAGGATACGGTACTGTAAGCATAGCTGTGGTGGTATTTGGCTTTTATTGCTTTCCATTATTAATGGCATACCTTTCTCTTTACATTGAAAGTAACATCCAATCATTATCTCAAAAAATGCCTTTTTTTTTTGAATATCAAAATAATCTTATTGGAAAACCCTTCATTTTCTTTCATAGCTTTATAATTCTTACAAAGGTGATGAATGCATAAGCTACTTAAATATGCCCTAAGTTTTTTTTAGCCTTCTGTAAACTTAGGTTATTTTTAGAGAAGGGCAAATAAGCGTATTCTCATTTTTATCATAATCACTAATGTTACGCAGATTGTTTTTTAGCGCCCAGGGGTTGTTTATTTGCATTATTTAACCTGATCCGATCCCCAACAAAAAAAAAAATTAAGTGATGAAAATTTAATTTTTGGTGAAGATATATATTCTACGAGGTTGGTGTGAAAACTTTCTGACCTCAACGTAAAGATGCTAGATATATCTATCTAGCATCTATTAACATTCACTCACGAAAGTTTCAGCCATTTTTGACGTACCATTGTTATGTAACAGTCGTTTGAGTGAGTTGATGTGAGGGTTTTTGAGCAAATTGACAAAAAAATCGAGTATTGCTCTGTTGACAAAGTTTAGGTGCAATAAGTCCTTCTTTTTTTTTTGATACGCTATTAATATTATACTATAATTGCATTAAAAAAATCATTTTCGTGACACATACAGTTTGCACACTCTGTAAAAAAGGTAGTAATAAGTTCAGGTGATTTTAAGGTCAAAGATAAATGACGTTGTGGAAAGCCAACTTCCGAAACACGAATAAAATAATGTAAATAATCGAGTTTGACCATCATGTCAGTAATGTTTTCATTGCCAAGGAGATACAAATTATTCGGGAAAAAATCCATTAAAAATAATGGATTTCTTTTTCGGCAATAAATAGGCATTTAACTAAACGAAACTTTTGTTATGAAATAATTAAATACGGGAATTCCAGAGAATTTCCTGTCGATCAATCTTGGGAAACGGGATTCCGATAGATAAATTCTAGTACAAGCAAGAAATTGTGTGATTTGCATATACAAGTTACAACTTGAACGAAATTGCAACTTGTACACAATATATATATAAAAAAGATTTTTAATTGGTATATTGAAAAAAATTAAAAACAAGAAAATCCTCTATGGGGAAATTCTGCACCTCAGCGTATGAAACGCTATCTTAAAATCTTTTTATTTGTTGCTCCGTATTAAAGTCAAAGTATTTACCCATATTCCAAAGTTTTTTCATCATTGTATGCCTTTTCATTACATCACCTCCTCTCCCCTGCTATTTCGTCTATTATCTAATTAAATGAAAGATAAATTATAGGTTGCGATCATCCTCGTTTCTAAGACTATTTTGTTCTTAATAAAACTTTTTATTATTTTCTCATAATAATTCTTTATTATACTCATCTCTTTACACTTTTATTGAAGCTATAATTCATGCAAGATATTTTAGTATATTGTCGAATTATTATTATCTTCTATGAATGTGCTTACAAAATATACACATATAAATATATATTCTTTCAAATTAGATAATTGGCATTTATGTAAATTCTAGATGTTGTTCTTTTATTGCAATGTAAATAGATTTTGAAAATATTGCAAATCATATTCTTAATAGATTAATATATATAAATTAAAATTACTTGAAATCTATTCAAATTCAAATTACCCCATGTTTCTACGACGTCCACATCTCTGAAATAAATAAAAATGGGACTACAGTTAACCTTGGTTTGCATAATCCGTACATTTTTATTTATAATGAGCGCATGTTTATAATTATAGTAACGAGCGATAGTTGGACCATGATAGTAAGTTTATTTGCTTCATTTTGAGCAAAAAAAAAAACCCCGCCACTTTGAGCTAGTTTAATATTCAAAAGAAAAATTCGGCTTCTTATGGCAAGGTGTTCTAATAATTTATGTATAATGTTTTTAGAGACAACTCCTCAGTATTTAGCTGACCCAGCACGATAACATAGAGTAAAATGAACTCGGAAATGGTAGATATCAAAAAAAGATTTATAAAGGAACATTATTTGTAAACTTGACCTTCATTGGCGGTAACTTAAGGCATTGAATACATGTAGGATATAACTGCATCCCATCTTCTTTCTCTTCTTATTCACGGAGGACTGAAGTTATGCAATGTTGCTGGAACGGACTCCATAGGTTTTGGACTGTACTTCCCACCAGATGCTGTAGTCCAGTGTCCAGGCTCTGGAGTTACTAAAAATTAATTAAGAAGTCATTTAGAAGACTCTTCAAATGCTCCATACCTAATCTATGACATGACAACTTAGAAAAGACAATTTCATTTTGTACTGTAATAATAAATTAATAATATTTGCAGCAGTTCAAATTTAACAACTCTTATATAGTTATTATTTTGTTTTTTAAATGATGTATTTTTATTCAACATATGTGTCCCACTCGTTTATAAGTTTTTAATATTTCTAAAATAAAATTTATGTCCACCTCGAATAATCTAATTGTTTATATTTTTGGCGTTTGACCTAGACTAATTGACAATAAATGAAATGTAAAACATTGCTGATAGAGGTGTAAATTCAAGCAATTTCAGTATGTAAAAAATAATAATTTGACGATTTGAAAAAGGTATTGGAGGAGAGAAGCTTATCTATCATGACGTTTTATTAGATTACTTAGAAGCTGCTATGAGTGAAAGGAAATAACTACAAGTCAAACTCAGTCATTAGTAAGGACACTTACAAAATTACTCCAATATGGATCTTCAATCCTACTCTCTATCTAACAAGGGATTACTCTTATAACTCATCAACCAGTCATTGAGGTGACTCCCCCTTGTTCATGAGCACTTGTGTCTACTTTGTACTTAGTGGAGTAACCTTACTAAAACAATAATTTCAATAAATTATATATTTTTATTTTTTCGATTTTACTCTTTTCTCCCTACAATTAATGTTCTGAATATGGATTGGTTGAATTTTAGTTAGCTCTAAATTAGCTGGGAGCAGTTCCCAGCAATTATTGAAATGGATACCAACTGATCTTTAGCCTTTTTTTTTGTTTTCATAGGATAAAAAGTTGCAAGATATTAACATAAATAACGATGAGTTAGACATTATTTCTTTGGAATTTGTTTTGTGTAGATTGCCAACTACAAAACATCTTGTATTTGAAAATATGCTTAAAATTTACAACTATAATTATTTACGTGAACTTTTTATATTAGAGTAGCATTACATACATTCAAAATCACGATGTAACAAGCATCATCTATATTTCTTATATATAAATATATTCCTTTACATTAAATATAAAATATTATGGATATTTCGTTTTGATGGATTAGGCACTTAATATATATATATTTTTTTTTTCAGAGAAGCAAATTATGGATATTTTAAATTCATATGAAGGGAGGAGGCATCAGTATATATAATAATAAATCAAAAAATATTGGCTGTACGTGTCAAAGATATTATATACATTGAGAAATAAAGGATATAAAACTTTGTACATACATATAAAATATGGAGTGACAACCTACCAAGAAGCCATGTATAAATTTATTTAAAAAGGTTACTCTTTAAAGAATAACATCTATATTTAGAAAATTAAAATATAATTTATTTTTTATCAAATATATACTTATATGCAGGATGCGGTAGGAAATTTGTCTGGAATTTATTAATTTTTAAAATAGTGTGCAATGTATTAATAAATCCATGTTGTATATATATTGTAACACCCATTGGCAGCAATTACATTTCGGGCATCAGAATGAAACTAGGTGGAAGTCTTCCGAATATATCTCTTTGATTTTGCAAAGAAATGTATAAACCACCTGGGCTTCCAAAACACTCCCCACGCTATAGTCTAGAGGATTGAAATCAGTTGAAGATGGTGCTTAAAGGACCTCTCTTGGAAAGAGTTAAAGTTATCCAAGTAAGACTTTTGAACCTTGTTAGATGAAAGATATGGTCCCTTATATCGACTCTAAACATAATTTCCATCAGGATAATTGCCCTTCAACCGAAACATAAACAGTGAATATCAAAACTTTGTAGAAGGGCTCAGCATCAACTTTTCCCCTGTGCTTGAAGAAATATATTTTCCTTTTTTTAATATTGGCCGCTACAAAGTCAATAATAATGCCATAATCAGTTGATTGCAGTGTTTCAAGGTCCCATTTACCTCTTTCAATAATTTTGCAATGATTTTGCCAATTCGGCGACTTAGAACCGGATTCACAGTGAATATTTCATTACTCAAGAAACATTTCAGCGACCACAAGATAAGATACCCTTGTCATCACTCATTTTATTTTGATGACAAAAGTCTAAATTTAAGGTAGAAAAAAAGTTAATTTATATGCTGCTTTTATTTTATTTTTCATTCACTCCTCAAATAATGTTAGAATGAAATAAAACGTAAAGAAAATTCCTTCTACACTTTGAATGTATTGGAAAATCCAATTACGTATTTATCAAAGTATATTATATTTTAAAATCACTAAAAATATTTTTTTACGTGTAGTTTATATTTAATTCAATGTGATTTTCCAAGAAAATAAATAATTTATTTTTGTTGCTAAAGAAACGTTACAGTTTGAGGTCACTTTCTTAGTAATAAGGAAAATTCATATATACGAATACTTTAAGATATATTAACTTTACACTGACATAATTAATTAACTGCATGTTTGAACCGCTATAGACTTTTTTTTTTTTTTTTTGACTCTCTTTGATTTATGGTCTGTTTATAAATTATGTGTATATACATACATCTATGTATGTATATACATTATACATATACTATCAATATTTTATATCGAAAAGTATCAAAGATCCCAGTTTTTAATAATATTTATATTTTTTTTGGCTTTATTGAATTTTTATTTTCAGGTTAAAAAACTCTCACATTTACAAAAATATGTGTAATTGACTACTATGAGATATGTAATATGCAAAAAATCAACATTCTAATCCTGACATTTTAAAGAATGTTTTGAAGGAGAGCAGCTTAACAGTCATTACGTTTCATTAGATGAGCTACAACCAGCTGTGAGGAGAGAGGAGGTGGAAAAGGAAATAAACAAGGGCATGGGCAAAAAGTACAACGTTGTTAGATGTCAATCCTCATTTCTACTCTGAGTCTAACAAGGACTTACTATTATAACTCAGTAACAAATCCTCAAGGTTATTTTCTTTCTTTTATGAGCACATAAAAGTGTTCCACGAAGATTTGAAAGTATTGAAAGTATTATTTTCTAACTCTATAATCACAAATATAGAATCATTCATATATATTTTTTTAGTTCACAGTAAAAAAAAGTTGGTCAGGCTTATTTTTAATCATCTAAAGCAGTGTTTCTAAAATTTTTATCAGTCATGGCACCTTTTAAAAGTCCGTAAAATGTCAAGGCACCCCAATGTAATATGTAAATATGAATAAAAATGATATTGCATTTATTTTCAATAACTTTGCATATTATGAACTTCCAACCTTAATAATTCTCCTTTTAAAAATAAAGAAGTTCTGTGATTTGAAATGTGCCTTGTTCGGGGGAGAAAAAAATCCTTGGTACATTAAATTTTGGAAGCATGATAATTACTAACGTCTTCCCATACAAGAAACATTTTAAATCACAGAATCCCATACTTTGAAAAAGGAAATCGTTGAGGTTTGAAGATTATAATATGCAAACTTATTAAAAATAAATTATTTGATGTTTGATCTGATTAATTTCTTTAAGGAAAATAATTCCTAAAATCATAGCTGTTTTTTTTTTAAAGAAGAAAGTTTGAGGTTAGAATAATATAATATACAAAGTTCTTAGAATGAAATTGTGTCTAAACACATGATAGATCAGGTAACTTGTGTTGTGTCAATCCTTATTTAGGAATGAAGACTACAGTCCCGTCCATTTCCTGGTCTGGTGAAGTTCCATCCTGCATATCAGTTCTAAAAATAATAAAGTGCGTTCCTTGTTAATGTCATTCAACTTAATTCTTAATTCTAATTAAGTATTGTGATACGTAACTCAATTTCTTTTAAATCTTCCCTCCATAACTAAAAATGAATAATTATTTTCTTTCCATGTGATATATTTTTATAGATGCCATTTTTTTCTATTTGTAGTAAATGTCAAGTTCCTATTAAATGAATACTTTATTAAAATACTACCCTAATTAATTAATAATTTATAGATTATGTATAGCACCTCATTCATTAAAAATTTATTGACCACATTTAAAAATACATTTTATTACATGCCAGTCGTAAAAATATATCAAAATCATGGTTTTTTTTACATTATAATGTTATACACTCTCCTTTAAATCAAACTGCAGTAAATATAAAAACTCCATAACTTAATAATGATCATAAAAGCATAACTAATGTTTTAAGTAGTCTTGTACATTATGTCAGTACTATTATGCTGCTAGAGTAGTGGCGCTTTATTCCTTAAAATACAAGGCAATTTGTTGTACGTACTTCCTGGATCTATTGGACCTAACTTTACTCTTTGGCATATTTTTAAGTCGTAATCCCAAAATATGGATTGTTTTAGAGGTGTCTTTCTAAAAAAAAAAACTAATAAATATTAATAAATACATGTTTGTCGGTCTGTTTATCTGAAAAAGACTCATTTTGAACAACATTTAAAAAAATGAAGTACATTATATTAAAAAAATGAATATAAACAAACTTTGTACGCATTGAGCAACATACTAGAACAAAATGGGGTCATCAAATAAATTTAATTTTAAATCCAAAGGATTTTTTAGTAGCCAAATTTTGTTGTTGTTGACCCTATGAACAATGTTTTTTTATAATCTCAAGCTGTTATCATTGTTATTTAATTAGTGAGGAGATAATATCTGAGTGTATAGGTAATACGTACAAGTGTGCAAATGAAAAACGGAAAGTAACATGGATGATTTGTTGGATAGTTACCTTCTACATTAATAAAGTAAATCTATCTTACAAAAGTGTATGTCTGCTATTCGGCGCCTAATATCTCCAAGCAATGCCTGGTACTAATTCTAATACATAAAAAGGTTGACTACAAATACAGGCAAACCTGGTCTAAAGGACACTTGTTTCAAGCGTCTCACCGCACTAGGCGCCCATATCTATTTTGCTTAATCCAGATTTGGATCCATATTGGATAAACCGATTTTATTCTAAATAGCAAAGAATATGTGTTATAATAGAATATTCTTTTTTTTTTCTTGGTTATGAATTTCTTATTGAGAAGCAACATTGAAATTGGCTTTTGTAGCTTCTTTAGACAACAATTTGGATTAATGAGGCTTCAAATTCTTTATAAGTATAGGAATAGCTTGATTTACAAACAAAGTAACAATATTATGACTAGCTAAGACAAATATGAAAAGTAGGACAAACAATCAAATTTTAAGAATGAGTCAAATTGAACCATTTTGTACTTTAAGTGTTAAACCATTACTTTACTTATTTATTTTTGAAACTTGTAGCTACAACGCTAATACGCTATAGAAAAATTGGCCTTTCCTTGGTGTAACCACTCAACTAATAACCCACCTTTTAAAAAAGTAAGAATTTAAATGTTATTTTAAAAAGAAATAAAAACAATAAATTTCTAAAACAGCTTATCCTTCATCCAATGTTCAAACAAAAAAATACAGAAAACCCTTTTGTGTATGCAAATTGCTCTTTACAACATTTTGTTATTTGTTTTTTTGTCGCAAAAGTATCCAAAAATATTTAAGTTCAGATATTAATTTTCGTACTGGATTCTTATCGTGACAACCCTAGTTGTAGAATTTGTTGAATTTATTTGTGTGCACACATTGAAAACCAAGGTTTACTTATCAATTTAAATTTCTATTTATACACTCTATTGTGAGTATTGCCATTTATAAATATGGAATTAATTAGATATTAACAATCAATCTTTGATAATTTTTCGTATAATACATTGTTCAAATAAATTTGCATGCACTTATAAGTGTTCCCAATAGTTTTTTCAATAGCAGCATTTATTGGTTCTATATAACAAAATAATGACTACTACACTGCTTATAGGGTGTTTTTTTTTATTGGGGATGAGAGATTTTAGATCTAAAATGTTGTGATTTTTTAATAAAGGTAAATTTTGTTTCGGAGTGGGTAAGGAATTACGTCATTGCAGGATTTTTTGTTTTTTTTCAAAGTGGTGCTGCATATACCGTTTCTGAACCAAATTTAGTACAGTACCCCAATACCACTAAGGACCGGTGTACCAAACAGCAGTAAGTTGAATTGACATAATTTTATAAACTAACCATTTGCTAAGTTATTAAGAAGATTTTGCTTTCTTTATGTTTTTGCAAACCTCCTTATAGAAATTTTCCGTTCAATAGTAGTATATATTTGTTTTCTTAGTCCTCAATCCAAGCATTTTTAAGCAAAAAATATTCAAACTTCGTGACAAGAAATAAGTAATACAATTAGTAAATGAGTTTTTTACCTATCATTATAATTTGGTTCTTAACTTTACTCCATAAAAAACATTATATATATATATTCCTTGAAAATTATAAAGACAGTCTTTTACCAACTTTTTTAATAATATAATGATTTTATAGTGTGATATAATCATTTACGAGTACGTATTTTGTACATAATAAGAAAAATTCAATTTCTACTCTTATCAAACTTTCTCTCAAAGAAACTTTTTTATGAAGAAAATTGCAAACATTATTAGAAATAAATGAGAACCTTGCAGATATGTATGTCTGTATATAATTTAGCACATCCAAGGCTATTATTTTGGAACATGAATATAACAATAATATTTAATTATTTTTGTCTTTATGCAAGTATTATTAGTAAAAAAGATAAGAACAGGACGAACTAATTAAATTTTAATATTCCTTTTTGACAATTATAAGTGGGTCAGTACCAATTTTAATGAAGAAAACACTCTTATCAGCAATAAAATATAAACCATTGCAATAAAAAAAATTGAATTAGATGATGCAATTAATGTATTAAGATATGGTTGACATAATTCCCATTAGATGTATTCCCCTATAAATTTTTTTACTTTTTTACTCCTGTGTTAGAGAACTGGGATTATTTATACTCAATTTTTTTAAGCCATCATTAATTTTTGTCAGAAACAAGAAAATACTTAATTTTGTTTTTTTGTGATAATAGAATTTTAATAATTATTTCTAATGGCTACGAATTTAATATTGTTATTTTATGTATCACACACAACATCATCAAAATTGAAATGTACTTATTTTGTTCTCAAAGTTCGAGTAATGAGTATTTCATCGCTTTTTTTATCAAAAATGTAGTTATAATATTGAAGTATGATACTAATAAATTATATCTTGTGGAGACCCAAACTAACATTGTCAGACGATTTAATTAATAATATGTCCTGGTTTGAAAATAGTGGAAATGTAAATAAGTAGTCCTTTAAAACGCGTGGTCTCATAACTATATGAAATACTTACGGTAGTAATTGCCATTTCACGGAGTAATTAGGTGTTGGCTCAAAGATAAATGTTTTTAAGTTTCATAAATACACACAGATACACTTTGCTTTATTATTTAAAATATTTAATTTCTTACGATGGTACGGGTATACTCGTATTATAAAGAAATAAACGAATTTAATTCATTAAGCAAGAACGCAGATCCAAGGAGATCATAATTTCGGTAACCAAGATAGGCTAAATATCTTATTATTTAATTTTTATTATCAAGATTAACAAGGATATTTAGGATGAAGGAAATTATTTTGATTGATTGGATTATGAGCTCCTTATTTCTTTATTACAAATCTTTAAAAATATCAATTTTATTGTAACTTTTGAAAAAATGTTTTCCCGCCAATTTTGTCTACGGACAAAGGATAAATTTTGTTATACATACACATTATGAAATTAACTTTGAAATTATAGTAGGGATTTGTATAATATTAACAAAATTTACATATTCAGGCACAACATAATTATTTAAATTCCATATGTTTTTGTACAAACTCTGAATATAATGCTATGCTTTTCCGAGAACCTTTTTGGAATAGGTAATTAATAAATCTCAGATATGCATCAAATCTTGATTACGACTTATGTCGTGTGTATGTTATACGTATTTTCTTCCTTCCTACACATGTATATGCGAAGTACGTATGTTCATAAATTCAAAATCTGATTTGAATTAATTAAAAAGTCCTGTTGTATTAGTAAGAATTAATTAATCTTTAATAACTTCTAATATTAGCTCAAGTTCATTACGTAAAAATGCAAAAAAACTGTGTAAAAAAAGTACTGTTATGACGTTTTTGCTGGCTATCAAGATAAATTGAATTGGTATTTTTGTATAAGTAGACTTTTAAATATGATCTTATCCGATCTTAGACTTTATTACTATGAAAGTATCATACTATTTCCTTGAAAAGATAAAGAAAAAAGAGACTGGGAAATAGAACTTCTAGCAAAAAGGTCAAACAGGAACGTTGTAAACACTCCCATATTTCATAAATTTGATATAATTAATTTTTTAATTTATCTAACTAAGTAAAAAAAATTACTTTTACATTACAAAATGAAATCTTGTAGTTTTTTTTTTCAACTATCATATGAACTCACAAAACGAATGGAAAGACTAACCCTCTGTACATTACCATAAAAAGGAAACATTTTGTCTCCATCAATGTATATATATATGTATATTAGGGGTTATCTCTTAGAATAACGGGGTCCCGAGATTTCTTGGATTTTTACATCTACCTGAATACATGAATTTAATTATTTTGTAATATAAGTTTCATACAATTCGATAAAATAAACCAAAAATTAACTTGTTTATGACTTCGTATTTGATTAATTTTGGTTTCAGCTCGGATTAAGTTACAAAATTCAAAAATCAGGACTCAAGGGAACGACCTAGTTTGTGTTGTATAAGTCATGGACTAATTTTCAAATTAGGCTCCCCTCCCCTTTCAGTGTTTCTTTATTTTATCAGTGCTATCTTTTTTACCATTC